>NC_090061.1:9105152-9405152 GCF_038355195.1 Osmerus mordax
TTTCATAAATGTGAAATTGTGTGTGTGTGTGTCCGGGCGTGTGTGTGTGTGTGTGTGTGTGTGAGAGAGAGAGAGAGAGAGAAAGAGAGAGAGGGGGGGGGCTTGTCTCTATGACTGTCACAATGCTCAATCATTTACATCAAATCAGTTTTTCCCATGGAAATCTCTTGGCTTTTAGTGAGCCTGTTTTATGAGCGAACAAATTAATTTTCTTGTGGTTGCCACATTCAAATGAATGCCAGAAATCAGCTGCAGTTGTGAGAGGCAGAAGGAACATTTGACCTTTAATGCAGGGGATTTTTTTAATCACATCTCGTTACCCCGACTTTGTCTCCGACGGGGAATGGAGCACTAAGGTTCGAGACCAGATCTGCTTCCATGAAAACATCTCCCCTCTCCTCCTTTCCTCTCCTCTCTTCCCCTCTCTTGTCCCCCCTCTCTTCTATTTTCTCCTCTTATCCATCTGTCTGTTTCTCCCCTGTTTCTACCTCTAGCCCAGGGGCCTCAGTGTGAATGAGATGTCGGGTGCATGGTAATTGAGGAGGTATTGATTGGACTGCAGCGTGGTGTACGAGAGGCCAATGAGGGCCTGGGGATCAGAGAAAGGCTCACCACTGACTGCGCCTCTCACCCACCCACCCCCCCTTCCACCCCCCACCTCCCCCCACGTACTGCAGGAAACACACCAACCAAACACCCTAGCATCACACTCATCATCGCTCACACAGGGAGCGTTTGGGCAGTGATGCACAATGACGCACAGTGGCAGTCGGTGTGTGCCGTGGCGACGGGTGCCGTGGCGACGCGTTCCAGCCTCGTCTCCATGACCTCCTCTCAGAGAGGAGCCACTGTCATAGTTCATGGTGACGTTGCCATTGGATACAGGGCGGCCGTGTTAGAGCCCTGCAGGAGGAGGAGAGGGGAGGAGGAAAGAGGAGGAGGAGGGGGGAGGAGGAAAGAGGAGGAGGAGGGGGGAGGAGGAGAGAGGAGGAGGAGGGGGGAGGAGGAGAGAGGAGGAGGAGGGGGGAGGAGGAAAGAGGAGGAGGAGGGGGGAGGAGGAGAGAGGAGGAGGAGGGGGGAGGAGGAGAGAGGAGGAGGAGAGAGGAGGAGGAGAGAGGAGGAGGAGGGGGGAGGAGGAGAGAGGAGGAGGAGGGGGGAGGAGGAGAGAGGAGGAGGAGGGGGGAGGAGGAGAGAGGAGGAGGAGGGGGGATGACGAGAGGGGGACGGGAGGTGTGGAGATGTTTGCTAAGAAACTAGAACGTTATTGTCTTGTCAGCATCTCATTGTTATGCGCATGCGGAACCTTGGCATGCTCCTCATCCTTTCAGACCCCGGGGAACCCACTGAACAGAGAACACAGAACACCATAGGAACACTGGCGCAGGAAGAGGAGGGGAGGGCCTATCGCTTTTATGTTGTACTCACATGGTATAATTGTGCAACAATGTGATGGCAGTCATATGCACTCATATGATAAGATAAGTGAATTGGATGTAATACAAGTCAGATGGAGTTCATGGTTAATCCGATGACTCATTTAGCCTTACTGGTCTATACGTCATGCCAGTTTTCCATCATGCAGTCGTTTGTCAGAACATTGTCAATAGGATCACTGAACATTAGATGCGGCCCTGCTAAATGAAGACACAGGTTATGTGGTCAGATGGATGGCGGGGTGACAGTAATGATGTTGTTTTGGACTGGGTCTACCTGACAAGCTCTCTTCTAGCCAGGAGGCCCGTTCTGTTCATTGGTTTTTGATCCAGTGCTTGTGTGCTGGGCACAGGAAGTGTGGCCTATGAGGGGAAGGCATGAGAGAGGGGGGGGGACAGGGAGGGAGGGAGGGAGATAGAGAGGAAGACAAAGCAAGGGAGAGAGACAGAGCCGCATAAGCTGCAGTCAGAGTCCTGAGAGGTGAACCGGGGGGAGGCGGCTAAGGGGGCCTCCCAGCCAATGCGACGTGAGCACTGGTCACCATGGGAACACATTGATTATTTAACAATTTGGATGTAGCCTGTACCCTATGGCTGCCAAGGTTCAGCCTGAGTCTGCATCGCCGCAGCTTCCAGGGTCTGCAGCTTTCAGGGTTTGCAGCTTCCAGGGTCTGCAGCTTCCAGGATCTGCAGCTTTCAGGGTCTGCAGCCAGACCAGCAGAGACAGGTACAGCTCTGTTTGGAGGTGACATGACTGAGTCACAGAGACAAAGAACGATGGAGGCAAACAGATAGATGGACTACCAAATGTATAGAGAGATGGATAGAGGGATAGATAGAGAGATGTATAGAGATATGGATAGAGGGATGGACAGAGGGATGGACAGAGGGATGGACAGAGAGATGGATAAAGGAATGTATAGAGGGATGGACAGAGGGATGGACAGAGAGATGGATAGAGGGATGGATAGAGGGATGGACAAAGGGATGGATAGAGGGATGGATAGAGGGATGGATAGAGGGATGAACAGAGAGATGGACAGAGGGATGGATAGAGGGATGGATAGAGGGATGGACAGAGAGATGGATAAAGGGATGGACAGAGAAATGGATAGAGGGATGGACAGAGGGATGGATAGAGGGATGGACAGAGGGATGGATAGAGGGATGGATAGAGGGATGGACAGAGGGATGTATAGAGGGATGGATAGAGGGATGGATAGAGGGATGGACAGAGAGATGGATAGAGGGATGGATAGAGGGATGGATAGAGGGATGGATAGAGAGGATGGACAGAGAGATGGATAGAGGGATGGATAGAGGGATGGATAGAGGGATGGACAGAGAGATGGATAGAGGGATGGATAGAGGGATGGATAGAGGGATGGATAGAGAGGATCCATTGAAAGTTTGGAGAAATATCCTGAGCAGATGGATGTGTGTGGAGGGGGGGAGTGTGAAGGCGTGTGGAGCAGTGAGTGGGTTACCGTCAGATCTGATGGTCAGTGGGGACTGGTAGTAACAGACAAAGTGCCAGGCCTGCTGAGATTGCAGTCTGGACTGTGTGTGAGTGTGTGTGTGTGTGTGTGTGCGCGTGTGTCCTGCCACAGCCTGCCCTGAGCCCTGCATTACAGCTGGATAGAAGTGAACAGCGACAGCTGGCTGGGAAAACAGCCTTTAATGATTAGTGTTTGAATTAAAAGGAAATTAAAGGATTTCTGATAATCTTATCCAGATTTGGTTAATTCCAGCCTTGCCCCTTGGTCACCCCCTTCTGCCACATCTGGAGTCCCTCCAGCCTATTTAACCCATAACCCCAGAAGGCCTTTCACCACCTCAGCTAGTCCTCACACACACACACAGTGCTTTCCGGCTACACACCCTCTCCTGGTTTAATCTGTGACAGTGTGTTTATCTTGACCTATGTGCATGTTCCCCTAGCTGACAGAGCTGTGGAGTTCAGACAGTGTAAGCCTCTCTGCTCCACTCAGGGACACGACACAGCCTGTCCTGGCCTCTCACAGCCCACAGCCAGCAACAGCGTGCTGCAACGCCATCATAAGCCTCTCTCTCTCTCTCTCTCTCTCTCTCTCTCTCTCTCTCGCTGTGCGTTTCTTTCTCTCTCTTCTCTCTTTCTCTCTGTTTTTCTTGATGTATCTCTCTCTTTGTATATTTCCATTTCTCTCTTATGTTGTCTGTCTGTCCTTCTCTCTTTCTGTCACACTGTGCGGGACGGATGAAGGATTACACACACTGAGATTATCTTCCTCTTTCTTTTTGTTTGCTCGTTATGTGTGATACAGATACTGGGATTACCGCTAACAATCCCAGACTAGGATGACGCGGTCATGGGTGTTTTTTTCTGACCTGTGGTTTCCGACTTGAAACTCTATTTCTAGGTGTTTTTCTGCTATTATTGTTGTGTTTCTCTATTTTTGGTTAACAAGCCGGGGACCTCAGTGATCCCTGTGACTGCTCTGTTCCTATGGCTGTGTCTAGTGCTATGCTGGAACGGGTTCTGTGACTTAGTCCAGTTCAGAGAGAAAAGAACTGTTCTTGTTTTCCCTCTAGTCCCCACTGCTGCCCTCAGGCTACGCAGCACCGCTGCCTCCCACACACATACACACACACACACACACCACACACACACACCACACATCACAAGCACACACAACACACCCACACCACACACACACACATCTTCTCAGGTCAGCCCATCCAGCGGGCTGAGCTCCACTGTGCTCTCTCCCAGCCCCGTCAGGGCAGCCAGCGTTGACGCTGAGGGGAAGTGCTCCCCCCTCCTTCAGAGCATCAACAGAGGAAGGGTCTCAGCGACAGCTCACCAGGAAATGTGCACACGCAAGCACTGTTGGCAGCATCTGCTCGTCCATATGTAGATTAGCAGCCTTAGCGGTGCTGACGCGGCAGGGTGGAGTCCACAGCTGTCCAGAGTCACAGAACATCCTCGCCGAGAGGACGAGGGTCCCTGGAACCTGCCGCCATGTTGCCACCACAGAGACGTTTGTTCCCAGAGAACGTTCTCCCGCAACATAAGACACGCGGGGGGGGGAAGGATGTTTCATGTGAAGGGGGCAGGGTATTGGGTGTTAGGGTGCGGGCTAAGGCTGTGTCGTGAGTACAGACGCCAAATTCTAGCTGTCAAGTGGTCGTGCGTTTACTTAGCCTACGTGTACCATGTGCACATTTCTATGCTACGCCCCCGGCGTCAGAGGACACGCTTGTGGCAGCGATGTTAAAGAGAGTTGTTGTCTTTGACCCCGACTGCTTCTGTTGTGCTCTCACCATCGCCTCCTGTGCCCGTGAATGACGTCTGTAGGAGGAAAGTGACAGATGTGTCCTGGAGAAGGGGCGTAGGAGGAGGGAGGCCGGTCCAAAGTTCGCCAGCCATCTCCCAACGTGGTTACCAGAGGCGGGAGGCCTCCAAGAGTAATAGAATGATCTGTAGTCTGCACCATGAAAGCAATCAGAGCCACAGCCGCCCAGACCCCCGGCCGGTGTTTAAGGCAGTAATGTGATATCAAAGACAATAGGCCAGCACATCAGGGGGAGGAACACAGAGAATGCTGGGGAATCAATAGGAATCGATATGATAGGCTCCAGAGAAAGAGAGAGGGTCCTGGAAAACGGGTAATGTGGGAATACTGAGGGGGAGATGGTGGTGGGGAGGTGGGGAGGGATGGGTGAGGAGAGATGGAGACTTTTTAATTGAGGTGGTGGGAGAGGCTGAGACGAGCTTGTATTGATGGTTGGTGGCAAAGGAGAGATGGTAGGGGGCTAAGAGGGGAGACAGGATGGTGGGGTTAAGAGGGGAGACAGGATGGTGGGGTTGAGAGGGGGAGACAGGATGGTGGGGCTAAGAGGGGAGACAGGATGGTGGGGTTAAGAGGGGAGACAGGATGGTGGGGTTAAGAGGGGGAGACAGGATGGTGGGGTTAAGAGGGGAGACAGGATGGTGGGGTTAAGAGGGGAGACAGGATGGTGGGGTTAAGAGGGTGAGACAGGATGGTGGGGTTAAGAGGGGAGACAGGATGGTGGGGTTAAGAGGGAGAGACAGGATGGTGGGGTTAAGAGGGGAGACAGGATGGTGGGGTTAAGAGGGGAGACAGGATGGTGGGGTTAAGAGGGGGAGACAGGATGGTGGGGTTAAGAGGGGAGACAGGATGGTGGGGTTAAGAGGGGAGACAGGATGGTGGGGTTAAGAGGGGGAGACAGGATGGTGGGGTTAAGAGGGGAGACAGGATGGTGGGGTTAAGAGGGGAGACAGGATGGTGGGGTTAAGAGGGGGAGACAGGATGGTGGGGTTAAGAGGGGGAGACAGGATGGTGGGGTTAAGAGGGTGAGACAGGATGGTGGGGTTAAGAGGGGGAGACAGGATGGTGGGGTTAAGAGGGGGAGACAGGATGGTGGGGTTAAGAGGGGAGACAGGATGGTGGGGTTAAGAGGGGGAGACAGGATGGTGGGGTTAAGAGGGGAGACAGGATGGTGGGGGGAGGGAGGTACAGTGACCGGCTCTTCTGGATCTCAGGCATCATCAGTCCCCAAGCTGCCCCAGCAGCATCTCACTCCTACAGCTTCATCAGATCAATAGAGAACACGGTAATCTCTCTCTCTTTTGCTTTCTGTGTGACTCTCTCTCTCTCTCTTTGACTCTCTCTGACTCTGTCTCTATCTTTGACTGACTCTCTTTCTATCTCTGACTCTATCTTGCATTTCAGCTGTAGTTTTGCATTTCAGATGGTAAGGGTTGGACAGGGAAGAACCCAGTGAAAGCACATGAGATTGTTGCAGGAACGTTAGCTGTATACAGCTCCTGCCTGTTTGATCTGAATACCCGGTAGCTCTCAGTGTTCCCCCCTAGCCCTGGTTTGACAGGCGCTCCCTTCACAGTTGCCCAACAGCGTCCCTATGATGCTGCACCCAGGAGGACACTGGAGGGACTTGAGTTTGGTGGTCTGGGATTTAGATCCATATAGTGACTGTCTGTGTGTTGTGACTAACTGCAATGTTACAGTGTGACCTGAGTCTTCTCCAGAGAGTTGGGCATGGTGTGTGAAGGGGAGGGGGTTGTGGAATTAAGGTGCTATATCAGGTGTTAGGCCCCATGGTAGAGGCACACACCATTTGTTTTAATGAAAGTCCACAGGAAGCCTGGAAAAATAACCACATCTGTCTCTCTGTCACCACACCCTCAGTCTCAGTCCTCACACCTAGCCATGGTCTTCATCAGCAGCTCTATTCCCAGCACTAGCCCCAGCCCCAGTACCTTACCCAGCACTAGCCCCAGCCCCAGTACCTTACCCAGCACTAGCCCCAGCCCCAGTACCTTACCCAGCACTAGCCCCAGCCCCAGTACCTTACCCAGCCCTAGCCCCAGCCCCAGTACCTTACCCAGCACTAGCCCCAGCCCCAGTACCTTACCCAGCACTAGCCCCAGCCCCAGTACCTTACCCAGCACTAGCCCCAGCCCCAGTATCTTACCCAGCACTAATCCTAGCCCCAGTACATTTTCCAGTACAAGTCCTAGCCCCAGTACCTTACCCAGTATTAGTCCTAGCCCCAGCCCCCCACCCAGAGTCCCACAGGGCCTGTTCCCCTGGCATGGTCTGTGTGGCTCCTGGCTGAGTGTGTGTGAGCTGCGTATGCCTGAGCTGCCAGCCTCACACTCTGAGTTCATGTGTATCTCTTCATCTTCACAGGCCAACCCTCCCCCCATCATCGTCAACGCAGACTCACTGGATGCAGGCCCTTATGTAAGTATCTGTTGTCTCTACACCCTCCCCCCCTTTCTAGCTTTCTCTTTCTCAAACTTTTTCTTGCTCTCTTACTACCTCTCTCTGTGTCTCTCTCTCTGTGTCTTTCTCTCTCTGTGTGTGTCTCTCTCTCTCTCTTTCTCTCTCTCTTTCTCTCTCTCTCTCTCTCTCTCTCTCTCTCTCTCTCTCTCGCTCTGTGTCTCTCTCTGTCTTCTGGCGGCCACAGCATGCTATTCACCATGTGGACTCATTTCTATAATCCTATTGACCCCAGCTGTATACGCAAGATGCAGAGGCCCCAATTGTGCATTTAGGAAAATGAGAGGGACAGAGAAAAAGATGATTCCGCATTTTATCATGCAATACGATACCCACTATTGATGTACTGTAACATTATGGTGTTTGGGTTGTAACCAACATTATTTAATCCAAACCTCCACCCTGTTTTGCTGGTCTGTAGATTCCTTCACATAGCAGTGTAGTAATTGATTAAAATATATTAAATATAAATGACAGTCAATGTATCTATATAGTTTTGTAAATAAATACAAAATGTATTTATATACTGTATGTATTTATCTTTATTTTTTCTGATCCTGTATTTTTGGGTCTTTATTTTGATCCAAGATGTAACTGACCTTTATGTATCCCTATATTTCCCTGCCAGGTGAATGGCAGTGATGGGATGTACAAATATGAGGAGATTATCCTGGAGAGGGTGAGTACCAGCCTGCGTTCCTTACATCCATTTTCTCCTCATCTCATTTCCTGAGTCCCACTCAGAGAGACCCTCTCGAACCACTAGGGGGCAGTAAGCAGCTCAGTCTTGTGCTCTGCTAAGATGGTCTCCCTGCGCAGAAGACGATCCATTTAAGGAAAACAAAGACAGATGATCGAAAGGTTACCGTGGATGATGTGCGGATCAGTCATTGGTGTGTGTGAGGGAGATAAAGGCCTCACTATCTCTTTGATATCCCTCCAACACATCATGGGGTTTTGTCGTAGTGAAGTGATGCCTAGGGAAGGTTTTATGATGCAGCTTGTGTCACCCGCTGACAACTCAATTTGTATCCTCCTCATCCTCTATTGAAAGATTCCTACAGGCATGCACATACACACACACACTCAGGGACCCCATGAGAGTTGCACATGTCAGAAGTAAGGCTTGGTCCCACAGTGGATCTCAGTACTATATGTTCCCACTCCGGCTAGTCCACCCACACATACAGATGCATCTTCACCTCCAGCATGGATGCAGCGCTACCTTCTCCCTAACTTCCCTCTAAGTGGCATTTCTGCATGCATAAGCTTAAATAAACTATGTAAAATCACACTTTAAGAGGTCTGTGGGTGTGGAACATTTGGTGGTTGGGCGCAGAGCACTCCTGTTGGCTCCCGAGCTGCAGTCTGGGAGTCCTCAGCCTTCCTCTGTCCTAATTTGTTGCGACCGAGGCTCATTAATTATAGAAAATGATAAAGTGAAGTCTTTTCTCAGCTGTCTTGTTTGGGGCCTGTCTCTGCGGCCACGGCTGTCAGAGGGAGCACTGTGTCCAGAGACAGCACACCCAGATGGGTCATTCTGAGAGAGAGAGAGAGAGAGAGAGAGAGAGAGAGAGAGACACATAGAGAGAGAGAGAGAGAGAGATAGAGAGAGATAGAGAGAGAGAGAGACATAGAGAGAGAGAGAGAGAGAGAGAGAGAGAGAGAGAGAGAGAGAGAGAGAGAGAGATGAAGGTGGAGGGGGTAGGTGGAGGAGAGATAGCATAAATACAAAAGAAACAGAGAAAGAGACAGGGAAGCTCTTTATCATAAAATAAAGATGAAATCCTCCCTCACTGGCTCCAGTCCTTTATCATTCCAGACCAGAAATCCCTCAGTTTATGGACAAATAGTAGCCAAGCTACCAGTAAGGCCTAACCATACATCACGTTGATAATCTTTCATAGACGGCACGTCATCACAAGGAACACACAGATATAGAAATACCCAAAAGAGTTGCCTGTACTTAAATCTTACAAATATATATCTATTAATTGAGAGCTTCATACAATTTTAGATTTGATCTATCTTGTTCTACACAGTGTCTTAACATGTTTTAAATGTACATATTTATTGACAACTTTACTTATGTAAGTATGTTTGCAATTATACTTTGTAAGTATCCATTGAAGTCAAATGGATGATCATCAGAGATGGAGCACAGTTCAGGTGTGAGGAAGTGCTTGTCAGCCCTCCTAAGCAGTCTGCATAGATCACATGCTCCCCTAGCACACCAATACTATTAAGGAACCCATCTCACTGACCTTGACAGGTCCCTCCTCGAGTGAGGTGGATCCATCACTCATGTGGAAATGCAGTGAGTGAGTGTGTGTGTGTGTGTGTGTGTGTGTGTGTGTGTGTGTGTGTGTGTGTGTGTGTGTGTGTGTGTGTGTGTGTGTGTGTGTGTGTGTATGTGTGTGTGCGCTTGTGGAGGTGCATACATGTATTAATACATAAATATTAGTATAGGTGTAGGTGTGTGTGCGTATGGATCTGGGAGTAATTGGGTGCGTATACTTGCACATGTGTGTGGGTACTTGAGTGCATGCATTTGTAAAAAATAGCGTGTGTGTATGTGTGTGTGCATTCTCTCTCATACCTCATGGTCACCCCCTCCCCCTGCAGGGCAACTCTGGGCTGGGCTTCAGCATCGCTGGGGGGATGGACAATCCACACATCCCTGACGACCCTGGGATCTTTATCACCAAGATCATCCCTGGGGGAGCTGCAGCCATGGACGGCAGACTGGGGTGAGCCCCTCTCTCTCACCCCTCCCTCCCTCCCTCTCTCACCCCTCCCTCCCTCTCTCACCCCTCCCTCCCTCCCTCTCTCACCCCTCCCTCCCTCTCTCACCCCTCCCTACCTCTCTCACCCCTCCCTCCCTCTCTCACCCCTCCCTCCCTCTCTCACCCCTCCCTACCTCTCTCACCCCTTCCTCCCACTCTCTCTCACCCCTCCCTCCTCTCTCCTCACCTTCCAGTACCCATCCCCTCCCCTCTCACCTCTTTTCCATTTCTCCTCTATACATCCCGATGGGCAGATCAGTGTGGAAGTGGTGCTGCTCCAGTCATGTGACCCAGGGCTCACACACTCTTAAGAACTCAAGATTCACCATAAGCTTTTAACAACAAATAACAGCAAAAATGAGGATCTTCTAAATGCTCCTCATGTGTTCACTGTCAGGCTTGTTGTATATTCTCTTTCTGACTTTCTCTTGAGTCTCTCTCTCTGTATTTCTGTCCTCCTGTTGCTCCTGTGTAGACTGACAGGGTAGCGCGGGTATGGGCTGTGGGTTTCCGTGGATACATCAGAGTAACCTCTCTGCCCCTCTCCAGGGTCAACGACTGTGTGCTGCGTGTGAACGAGGTGGACGTGTCCGAGGTGGTCCACAGCCGGGCGGTGGAGGCTCTGAAGGAGGCCGGGCCCGTGGTCAGGCTCCTGGTCCGGAGAAGACAGGCCCCACCAGAGACCATCCTGGAGGTCAACCTCCTCAAGGGGCCCAAAGGTCAGCAGACAGCTGCTGCTAGCACAGACATGGCAGGGAGGTGGTAGAGGGGATACGTATTTCGCCAGAATCCCACAACCGGTTTAAGGAACATGAAGTAATAGGATTTGGGTTAGGGAACTTCCTTTCTTGTTAGTTCTGCAAAATGAGACAGGATTTTATATTTAAAAACGACAGTATGCAGTGTATGACAGCCATGCTAAAAGATAAATGTGTATAACAATGTAGGTCACTCAGAGAATCACTTACCAGTCTAAAATAGAAAACATATTTCAATGTCATCAAAACCTATAAAAGTGTTTTCCCTCATGTTTCTCAGCATCTGCGTCCTGACTTAGTTTCAGAAATGCACCGCCTCCTAACTTTCCATGCTGTTTATTAGGGCTGGGTTTCAGCATCGCTGGAGGCATCGGCAACCAGCACATCCCTGGAGACAACAGCATCTACATCACCAAGATCATCGAGGGGGGCGCGGCTCAGAAGGATGGGCGGCTGCAGACTGGAGACCGCCTGCTAGCTGTAAGACACTCACACACACTCACACACACTCTCACACACACAGGTTTACTCACACACACAGCAACATATAATGAGAAATAGAGTATCTTACTATTTATCTTACTACCTTACATACAGACCAAAACATTACTTTTTTGGCATGATTTTGCTGTTTGTTTGATGCTTAGAGAGTCTCGATTTGCTTGTTTGTCAGTTTACACTAAATATATTCCACTAAACACACAGACATGCACTTACTGTTTAGCAGTGCACTCATGCCCCTGTCCCGCCCCCTGTCCCGCCCCCAGATGCCAAGGTAGTAGTGGAGGGGTATGAACAGTCCTCCCAAACAGGTCCCTGGTGACACGCATCAGCATTTAATGGCACTGTGTGTATGTGTGCATTTGTGTGTGTGTCTGTGTTCTTTTGTGTGTGTGTGTGTGTGTGCATGTGTGTGTACGTGCGTGCGTGCACCCCTGTGATTGATCCCGGGCTGAGGCCTGGGCTCTGGAGCGTCTCCCCAGGCATATTTGTGCCACCGAAGATAAAAGAACCCACCTGCCAGCTGGATGACTGACTGCACCGTCGGCACAATACGAGATGTGTTTAAGGCTGCCATAAATAAGAACAAAGTCATGATGCCACACCAGCGCTAGTGCAGGAGCTGTGAGGGACTGCAGCCGGAGCTCTCATCAGAGGGGTCGGCAGAGAGCCCCCCACCCCAGAGCTCTCATCAGAGGGGTCGGCAGAGAGCCCCCCACCCCAGAGCTCTCATCAGAGGGGTCGGCAGAGACCGACGGGCCGGTCGATCAAATACTCTGTTTGATTCAAGATTTTACCCCCCAAAGTCCGCCAGTTTCTGTGGAAACAGTGCGATGCTGACAGGCTGACTGTGTGGAACGGCCCTTCAGCTACGGCACTTTACTGCGGGTCTACACGCTTTCCCTCTATCCCTCAAACGTCAATGAATCTATTCGAGATATCATCGAATGGCAGTGGGATTCATTAGGTGGTGAATGACGTGTTTGTTCGGTTCAGCGGAGATTCTGATTGAGGTCACCTCCGTCGGTGTGGACTCAGGGATTTGCCATTGATCTCTGTCACCTCCTGATTGTCCAGAATGTGTTCTCAATGACTTACCTGGTCAAACACACGCAAAATAAGATAAATGAATGACTATGTGTGATTGTGTGTGTGTGTGCCTGTGTGCGCAGGTGAACAACATCATCCTGCAGGACGTGCGTCATGAGGAGGCGGTGGCGGCGCTGAAGAACACGTCCGACATGGTGTACCTCAAGGTGGCCAAGCCAGGCCCCGTCCACCTCAACGACATGTACGCCCCCCCAGACTACTCTAGCAGTACGTATCTTCTTCTGCTGGTGGCTTCGGGCCCGCACACACACACACACACACACCGCTCTCGCACACACACACGTACACACTGCTCTTGCACACACACCCCCTCCTCACTGACACGCTGGATTTGGTTTTAAAGCACGATTTAATGGAGAAGGCAACTTAAAGCATGTTATTGATCAGTATTTCATCATTCTGCCGTGGCCGTAAGATGTCAGCCTTATACTGCAGAGCAGCAGTAGCTGTCGGCTGATGTCAGCTGTAGAATGAACTGTGCATACATATTAGTAGAATATCTAGAAGCTATCTATTGTCCCTGACTGTTAGCTGAGATGTTTATAGATCTTTGTGTGAGTGGTAGTGTTGAATCAGTTTGCTCTCCTCAGCGCGGCTGTGCCCAGACTCCCACATGGTGTGTAGACACACACACACACACACACATACATACTGCTGCCCACAGCAACAAGCCCAGCTTTCTACCTCCTACTGAGTGTGGAGGCTTTCTCACATCCCACCTGCTCATGAGAGCCCACATCCCTGGGCCCCTGCCACACACACACAAAGATGATCCACTGATAGGCTATACACAATAGTACACAATAATAAATGCACCTCATAATATACTTCTCAAACAGTGATTCAGTGCTTATTGTTTGTGTTGCTATGGCTTGAGCAAGCCTCTAATACTGACTTAAGCTCTGAAACTATGGCCCACAGTCAGATGACGCCGATTAGAAAAACATGTTGTGCCATACAGTAACACCTAACCACCCTAGAAGAATGACAGTCTAAAGGGGTGGATTACTGGCATTCCAGAGTGTAAGAAGTGGATTCCAGACCCTATGGCTTGACAGAAACAGTGAGGATTTCTCAGTAAAATAATCAAATCTAAAACATTTGAAGACAATGTTTTCACAATCACTGGTCGGATTGATCCCCATATAATCTATAAGATATATATGTATTATAATGTAACAAAATGATATAACACATACTGTACTGTAATGTGATGTGGGTTGGGCGGAAAATGTGTCTGCATTTAAGTGGAGTCAAATGTGGTTCAAACCTTCAACAACCCCCCTCCACACTCCAACACACACTCTCACTCCCTCACACACACACACCCTCCACACTCCAACACACACTCTCACTCCCTCACACACACACACCCTCCACACTCCAACACACACTCTCACTCCCTCACACACTCACACACTCACACACTCACACACACACACACACACCCTCCACACTCCAACACACACTCTCACTCCCTCACACACTCACACACTCACACACACACACACACCCTCCACACTCCAACACACACACACACTCACTCCCTCACACACACACACACACACACACACTCACACAAACGCTGTTTTAATCATGCTTCCTTTCCCCCTATTGGCCTGGCCCTCCCTCCAGCCTTTCCCACCATGGTGGACAACCATGTGAGCCACAACTCAGGCATGACATACATGGGGGCCATGGAGCCCAAGCCTGTGTACCAGCCCTCCCAGGTCACGCCCTCCAGGTACTCCCCAGTCCCCCGCCACATGCTGGGGGAGGAAGACTTCACCAGGTCAGTGACACGCTCCAGCCCCATATGCTTCTGTCCTGTCCCCGGGTCCATCCTCTCTTACTCCAGTATTATCTATTCTGTTTACATGAGGAGATTACTCACGTAGAAAAGTATTTGTTTGTGTGGTTGTACCAGTTGACACCGACAAGTCAGCGCTAAGGTTTTCCATCTGAACCAAAACTGAACTACGTAATCAGAGACATGCCAGACATGTTTTCATCCAATTGCTTTGAACTTGGTGACCCCTATTGAGTATTTAACATGCCGTTTTCTGGTGTTTTTGGTGTGTCTTTGTTTGGTGACATACTTATATATATATATATGTGGTTGGATGTCCAATATGGTGTGACATGCAACACGGCAAGACTTCTGAACCGTGTAGTGCGTGAGTGTGTGTGTGTGTGTGTGTGTGTGAGTACAGCACGGCTCTGATGAACTTTATCTGGAGCTGGGCGGCTGTGTGGTGCGGCAGCAGTGTGTTGACCCAGTGCTTCCCAGCAGCCTCTAGCACCCCTCCCTCCAGCTGGGTCTTGCATTCCTGACCCCCTCACGTACTGCAACCACAGAGGTCACGTTAGAACCTAGAGCTGCAGGGACGTGTGTGTGTGCATAGATATGCGTGTATGTACCTGTGTGGGAAGTATATGTGTTTTGTGGTGTGTGTGTGTGTGTGTGTTTGTGACGTCAGCTCTGTGTACATGTCCAAGTTGTGCCCCTGTCTGTGTTTCTGTCTTTTTACATGTGTGTGTTCGTGTGCTCTCTCTCTCCCCTCATGTCCTTCACCAGCCCCTTTCACTGTCTGTATTTCTGTACCCCCCCCCAGCAGGGATGAGCCTATTTACAGTGTCATCCACAAACCAGGGGACAGTGGGGGCCCCCAGGGGCTCTACAGCAGGGCCCCTCCCCAGGATGCAGGCTTCTGTCCTGGCCCCGCTGCCCTGTACCATGGCCCTGTCCCCTCCTCCTTCTCCGGCAGGTACTAACCCCAGTGCATCGTGCCCACGCTTAGCTAACCCTCCTCTCTGCAGCCCTGCTCTGCCCCACCCTCACACCCCCGCAAGCCTGGCATCTGGCTGGCCTGGCACCCAGCAGCCGCCGCCCGGCCGGCCAATGAGGGTGAGGAAGGGCACACGTCAGTGGCGTTGCCAGGCTCCGCGCGGGAGCAAGGCTGCTCTTTGACACGGAGGGGGGAGTGGGGGGGGGAGAGTACAGATCGAGGGAGGGAGAGAGAGGACAGATCGAGGCAGGGAAGGGGGGAGAGAGAGGGAGGGAGGGATATAGTTCCTGCAGAAGTATCCTTTATAGAACAGTGTGTCTGTAGTGTCTATACATTACCCCCCTCCCCTTGTGCCCTCTGCCTTCTGCTTACATCTACCTGTCAAGCCTCCAGACACAGTATAAATCTCACAATACATACAGTACATCTGGAACCTTAACCTTATAGACTAGCCTTGGTTCGATCTACTGTACTACCAAGCTGTCTGTTGCCGACTGACAGACTACAACAACCACAGCAATAACAGCAGAAATATTTCCATGGTGATGGTTTGCTCCTGTCTATCACCATATCCATGTATATATTTTCCTCACATAACACTTTCTCATAAATGAGTATTTAGATAAATAGACCCACACTACATATCACATTTTCTCCTAATTTTCTCTGGGAGAAAAATATCCTGTCATTTGATTTAAAACAATCAGTGTAAATTTCAGCTCCCTAATTGTACTATGATCCAAATTCATCACGTCTCAATTTATTATTGATGGGACTCTGCGTTCATGGAACTGTGATATAGCCACCTTGGATGTCCATAATGTGTTATTCATGCTGTGGCTGCAGTGCTATAAACACCTCATCAGTCATCATCCTGATCACGTCCATGAATCTGAAGCACTGACTGTAGCCAGCTCTCCACGGTTAGAGGAGTTAAAGATGGGAGTCAAACCTGCCCTTCACACACGCACGCACACATGCGCACACACATGCACACACACACACACGCACACACACACACACACACACATGCACACACACACACACACACGCACACGTCTCCACAGGAGCGAGGCTGACAGGGGCTCTCACTCTCACAAGCTGCTCTATTCCATCTGTCAGGAGCCTGAGCCCGGGCCCTCGTCCCCAGCCAGGAGTCTGTCATTGTCCTCTCCCCTGCTCGCCTCTCTGGGTGTCTGGATCAAATGTCCCTCCATGTGTCGCTGCTGTTGTTAACGACAGCATCGGAAAATGTTAATTGGCCCTTAGCCGCCCCTTTGGCCGTTTGTTGGTTTTATGTGTTGTCATGTGTTTGTATTGTGTCTACTGTCCGTCCTGCCGGTCTCATCCATCATGCTGCCTTTGTGGATGACTGCTTTTATGTAATTGGTGCTCCGCCAGTGTTTCTGTTATATATGAGTGAGTGAGTTACGGAGTGTGTCTTTCTGTCGTTTCTATATGTGTATGCATGGGCACTGGTGTGTGTCAGTGTATGTGTGTGTGTGTGTGCACGTGAGGTGTGTGTCTACCCACCTGCCCGCTTGCGCGTATACATATGTACGTGCCGTGGATCTGAAGGTATGGGGTGAAATGACAGAGAGGATGACTGGAATGTGGAACCCAAACACACACGCACACTAACTGTACACACACTCATACACCTACTGTACAAACAAACTACTTTGCAGCGCAGAAGTGTTTAGCATGCCGCTGTGCTTACGTAAATATGAACACGACCCTCGCTCTTACCATAAATGTATTGGGAAGTAAGAAGCTGATTCGGCACTGGCCAGCCAATGAGGAGACTGTCCTACAGCTGTCGTGATTCATCTGTACACTGAGAGACCAGGCCATGCACTCAGGCCCATCTCTCCTCACACACACACTCACACACACACACGTTCATACACACAGAAGCCCATGATGCCAGCTCCAATCACACACACTGATACAGTCAGACATCCACTCATAATGTGCTGACGCATATGCACACCCACACACACACACACACACGGTCAGTCAGTCAGTCAGGTAGACACATTTACACACACACACACACACACAGACCCATACGTATATACGTACACATAAATACAGACATAAACCTGCCTGCCTGTCCAGGACCTCTGGGTGTTTCCAGCAGCCATGCACCTGTCTTCCTGTCCAGGACCTCTGGGTGTATCCAGCAGCCATGCACCTGTCTTCCTGTCCAGGACCTCTGGGTGTTTCCAGCAGCCATGCACCTGTCTTCCTGTCCAGGACCTCTGGGTGTTTCCAGCAGCCATGCACCTGTCTTCCTGTCCAGGACCTCTGGGTCATGTCTGCTACCAAACCCAACGGTGACGTTGTCAGGGATGACATCACAGATGACAGAGGTCGTGATCCCAGTCAGAATAGATCAGCGTCCCGATCTGTCAGGCAGTCTGGTGGGAGGGGCCCCCTCTCCCCTCTCTCCCCCCTCTCCCCCCCACCATCACACACAGTGACTGAGGAGGACTTCCACCAGGGCTGGCTCCAGAGGGCTTGGTTAATCTATAGTAAATGGAGGGCTTCCAGAGGACTGGGGCAGGCTGGGTGCGAGGGGATGAGTCAGATCTCGTATCAGCCCTCTGCCCATCTGCGCGTCCCCCTCAGTGGTGTCATCTCACACACGTTTCCAGCTCCATATGACACTCGCTCCTGTCTGCTCTCGCCCGCTTGGTCTCTCTCTCTCTCTGGAGATACAGTCCGGTGGTTCTCACTGCAGATTCTGAACTTGTGACGGAAAATACGGTTAATTTTTAATGGCTTTAAAACATACGATTAGTAATGTTTGTGTGTGTGTGTGCGTGAGTGTATACGCTACTGTACATATATTTGTATGTGTCAGAGACCAGTCAATTCCACCACCTGAACTGTGTTGGGGCGCTGCTAGGCAGGCAAGCTGGCTATTGTCCAATAAGGGTTGCTGAGAGACATATCTTGTAAATACAGATGGAAGACAGTTCATATATTCAGCTAATCAGTAACTTTCAATTTTATTACTCACTCCCAACCAGTGACCTTTGACTAGGCGACTCAGAGTTTGAAAGGGGGTTTACACATCAATACCAAGGCCTTCAACCACTGTAAAACATTCCTAACAAGCAGAGGGTGAGACTGAGCAGGGATGGAAGAAACATAATCATGGCCGATGCAGCTGAACGCCCGAGTCTAAACTGTTAATCATTCATTGCGCCTGGTTTATTCTTAGCCGTACCAAGAGGCTTGAAATATCTTGAACCGTCTGTCGCCTTAGCAGTGTACACCCCCCAACCCCCCATGTCAAATTAGAATGAAATAGCAGGTCTTGGAGGAAAAAAGCAGTGGCAGAAAATTACAGTGGAGAATGTAAGCAAGGAAAACAGACGACGGTACAGGGGGAGGGGCTTTCTTTCATCTGCCAGCTATGGAGAGAGAGAGAGAGAGAGAGAGAGAGAGAGAGAGAGAGAGAGAGAGAGAGAGAGAGAGAGAGAGAGAGAGAGAGAGGAGAGAGAGAGAGGGGGGAGATAGAGGGAGAGAGATAGAGGGAGAGAGAGAGATAGAGAGAGAGAGAGAGAGAGTGCGCATGTTTTCCAGCGGGAGCTTGTGTCTGTTTGTGGAAAATGGCGCCCATCTGCAGTGCCCAACATTAATCAGCCAAGCAGAGCCAATTACCAGGGCTGAGGAGCGTCATGCGTACAGAGCTGAGCTGGGTGTAGCATGGCTGGCAGATTGTGACCTGCTGGACCCCACTGTCCTCCATCTCTATTCAGCATAAAGCCTCACCTGCCTCAGCCTTAGCGGGGTGGAGGAGTGGGGAAGTGGGGGTGGTGCTGTAGAGAAAGGAAGTGGAAGACAGAGGGGAAAACAAACAGAACATGAGTTAAAGAAAGAGACTGGAATCATAGAGAAAAGGATAGGGCAGAGAGTAGTGGATTTATAGAACCATAACTGTTTACATTCCTTGCATGGATAAAAAGAAAAGGGGGAGAAAGGGGAGGAGACACAAGTCCCATGATAGAACAGGATGCGAGTGAGCGCTGTGTACTGTGGAATTCATTCCCTTTCTTTCACAGAATTACCAAGCCCTTCTTTTCCCAGCAGTGCTTTAACCCATGCACAGGTGTGCTAACAAAAACACTCACTCACTCACTCCACAGAAAAGTGCCAAGGATAAAACAACAGAGCTATCTGTCTCTCTGGCTGTCAGGGCTCTTTCCCGCCGACCCTGCTGGAGGGAAGAGTGAGTGAGTGAGTGAGTGGTCACCACAGTCATCGCTCTGAGGATGTGATGTCAGGGGCTCAACAGTCACATTAAGTTCATGAGTTCCTCGGTTTGTTTACACTCTGACCAATTAGCTTGGAGCTGCCGTCTGGCCGGCCTGCCCCTCCTGAGGACTGGCCTGACGGACAGGAATGCTGGCGTGCGGGGCGGTGAAGGGGAGGGACCCAGGGGCAGGCCTTAGTGAGAGAGAAGAAGCACGGACCGATCTGTTTAAGGGAACGGACTCCTACCACATCCTGATCCTGATCTCCTTTTGATGTGACACACCAGGGGAAAGCCTCCTCCATCTGAGGAGTTTGGCAGGGAGGCGCAGGGTGAGGGGTGGAGTTATGTGTGGGGGGGTGGCTCCTGGCAGGATGTGATGGAGTCGAGGCTCGTGTGGGAGGCTGACGGGTTAAGTCTTGCCCTGCCAGAGATGAGGGGGAGCGTCTGTGACAGCCTCAAGTGGAGCTGTTTCCTATCACACTCCCATCGGCCTGAGACTCCCTAGCCAGAGATGTGTGTATTCCAGAGCTCTGGGCTGCACAGGGGCAGAGATAGGGAGCCAGGTTTGGGGAGAACATCCCCCTGCCGGGGAGTTGAGCAAAGGCGATGCGCCACAGCAGCCATGTTCACCGTCAACATCTCGTCCTCCATGCCCATGGTGAAGTCTGTCTCTGAGCGCAGGGTTAGGATGACACTCTCTCCTAGGAGCATCCACAGGAACCTCAGGTAACCATGGTGATGTGCGTATCTCTCTCTTTCTCTCTCGACAGCTGATAGGGGAGGATCATTCCAGATCATTCTCTTACTCTGAGCTCCCCTCGACTGCCATTGCTAGTCGGTTGACTGGGTTACTCACAGATGAGACAGCCCTCGGTTTCCCAGTTCATATTCCTTTGAAGACATTTGACGTTGTGTGCTATCCATGTATTTGTATTAGTTTGTGTGTGAATGACAGTAATCCTTTGGATAGCACTGTATACAGATGAGCCATGGCTACTCTGTGTGAGATAGATGCATCGTGTGCTTTCAGGCTGATCACTGTAATTGAATCTCTGTGATTTGACCTCTATCCCTTCTAGGAACTAATGTAATGTAACTAATAAGGCAGTGATTGGACGGAGGGTTTAGACTATGACCTCTCACAGTGCTGTTGTTTTCGCCGACGCATAGGACTTACTGTTATTCGTTAGACTGAAACTGTGGCGTAACCAGGACTTAATTTGTGAGTGAATGGACTCTCACTGTGAAAGTGAAACTTGGATAAACCATCTGCTAAATGAATTCATTAATATACCAGTGCTAAATGTACTGCTACTATGTATGGCTCTTATCCACAAGCGCTATCCAGTGCCTTTGCTTCAGTACCTTGTAGTTAGGTTATGAAACCTTTGTGAGACCGTATAGATCTTACGTTGCCTCTTGAGATACTTTACAAGGGTGATACAGAGTTCTTTCCAGTGTGGTTCCGAGTATGATGCTAAAGTTTCAAATGCTGTTTTGGCTGCCATTGATGTGAAAAGGGTCTCTACAGCAACGTAGAGCACTGCCATTAAGGATTGAGTAGGAATTGTTCCTGTGGACCGCAGGCTGAGTACGTAGAGTGAAAACCTCTAATGGGAACCATGTGGTCTGGTCGGTTGAGAGGGATGACTGGTTGTGTTTGTGTGTGTGCGTGTGCACGTGTGTGTATCTGAGCTAAGCTTCCAGAGGCCCTCGAGTGTGTTTTTGTGTTAGTCTGAAGCATGCTTTCAGAAGGCTTTTGATGGTCCCTAGCAGTGGTTTGGCCTCTACAGGATCCTACAACCCATTGCAGTCTGGGACGCCTGCTGTCTGATGATGACTCACTGCAGCTGAAGCTAAAACAGAGCTGCAGCGGGGGCAGTCAAGCATGGGGCTGCTGATTTGGAGTGCGTGTGTGTGTGTGCATGATTTCACACATGCATGGTCAGGATGGTGAAGAGGAGCAGGGGTAGAAGAAGCTTACTGTGAATCTAAAGACAGCATGTCTGAGTGGCCTGTGTGTGTGTGTGTGTGTGTGTGTGTGCTTTTGATCAGAAAGGACATTACAGTCAGTGAACATAATACAATAGTCCCAAAGCACAGTTAGAGCTGAATAACCAAAAACACAATTATCATTTATATTTTACATTTAAGACCTGGTGAATATGTAATCACCACTGTCTAAACATTCTCTGTTTTTTATGTAACACTGCTAAAAAGATTCTTAAATGCCAATTAAACATTTTCATTTATCCTCTAAGGTTTGGGAAAGTTACTTTTGTATGTATGCATGTATAGAAAGTGCTACAATCTAGGTTCAGCTGGAGTAATGGATTCTGCTGCCAATTTGGCCCATTTAAAAACCAAACTACCAGAAGTGAGCTCTGTGTCCTAAATGGTGCTCTGTCTCCCTTTTCTGTCTTTCTGCCTTTCTTTTTACTCTCGCTCTTATCGTTCCTACCCATCCTGCCTCCCTCCATCCGCCTGTGTCCCTCTCTCCGCCTGTCTCCCTCCATCCGCCTGTGTCCCTCTCTCCACCTGTCTCCCTCTCTCTCCTGTGCTCCCAGTCCGACCCCGCGGCCTGACGCTGTGGCTCTGTTTGGCAGGGAGCCACGGAAGGTGCTGCTGCACAAGGGCTCCACAGGCCTGGGCTTCAACATCGTGGGCGGAGAGGACGGAGAGGGAATCTTTGTCTCCTTCATCCTGGCGGGCGGCCCGGCGGACCTGAGTGGAGAGCTGAGGAGGGGAGACCGAATCCTCTCGGTCAGTCGCTATACTGCAGACTACAGCAGCTTGGTGCACTAGGACTTTATAATTAATAATTATATGTTGTATCAGAACTTGTAGCTAACTACCTACCGCAGCTAGATCCAAGGGATACAAAGTACAAGGTCAATGCAAGCAGACAACTCATGTCATTCAACTGAGACTGATGACACGGGGGTAACAAATAATAAAAACGAAACAGAATGAGAACTAAAAGATACAGATCAGCTGGCATGTAATACTCCACTCAAGTTCAGCGTTTCATTTATACAAATACTCTCTCGTGTCAAACACAGGAACCCCCATGACAGCAGATTAGAACCTTTCTAGAGTGTACATCTGCCCAATGTCCCTACAGGGAAGTTAAACGAGTGATTGTCCAGTCCTAGGACCTCTCGTTGCTGCAAGGTCATACCTCCACTGATTAAAATGAAATCATCCAGCTGGTGATCCACTAGAGGATAGCCTTCTCTGTTCATGCTGGACAGACTCAATCAGTTCTCCGTCCCCGTGAATCAAGCTGGGCCATCAACCTGTCCGTCACCCGGGCTCCAGGGCTTGCATTCCCTCATTCAGGATCCTGTCCACCCCCACCGTCCATGTGCTCTTATCTACAGACACGGTTGATCCTGTAGCAGCACTCAGCGTTGGCCCATGCGCATGCTCCTGTGCTGAGTCTTTGTGTGTGTGTCTCCATCTCAGGTAAACGGGGTCAACCTGCGCAACGCCACCCACGAGCAGGCGGCCGCCGCTCTCAAGAGGGCTGGACAAACCGTCACCATCATCGCCCAGTACCGGCCAGAAGGTAGGACAACTGCCTGTAGGCAGCTATAGCAATTAGAGCATGACACACAAACAGACACATACAAATACAGTACATTTACAAACAACACACGCAGAAAATACTTAAGGATCCAGATCAATACCAGCCGCTTAGAAATAATTATTGTATCTTAAACCGTCTGCACTAGACCTGTTACAATGGGGCTGAGCAATAGCATAAACAGTTCAGCCTTGACTATTGTCAAAGTCATGTTGATCTTCACACTGTTGAACAGAAGTGCTGAATAATCATAAGGCAGTTCTTACTAGGACTGAGATGTGCAGATAAGCGACATGCAGGTAGTTCATGATGTGGGGCAAGAAGACGGGTGACATCAACAACCGCATAAATACAGAATCAAGTCTTTCATCGGTTTGTACACGATTCGTGAACAATGCCTAATTAGTAGGCTACAGAGCAATATAATGAAGTAAAAACAGCTCATTGTTGACATGGTTGATTTGTTTATGTACAGTAGCATACTGTACATGTTTTCACTTGATAAGTGTGGCAGCTTTATGCTTAGGTTTATCTTTAGGCAAGTCTGCTTTGCAAATGAGGACAGTACCGAGCGCCGGTGGCTGATTGGCTTCTACAGTTCCAGGATTCAGGTTCAGGGGCGTCCCTGTACTGAGGAGAGCAACTGCAAGGCGGGCAACCGAGGAGCTGTTGTTCCTCCTCCGTGTTTCGTTTTCCGTCTCTTGTGAATGGTGGACCGGTATCTGCGGATAGTGAACGAGGATAAAGGAAACACTGCCAAGTGGGGGAGAGAATAGCAGCAAGGCGAAGGTTAACATAAACCGTGGATTTAAATAAATATTACAAAGGGTGAAGTTTTAAACTTTTTTGGCTCCGACTTCGAACGTTAATGGGGGTTGGGCTTGAATGTACCAGGCAAGAAGAAGCCGCATGAATTCCCAGTCGGCTGGATGTAGCTGTTAAGATCACAACGGGCTGCAAAGTTATTCAAAACTGCATTGAACCGACTGAGGTGAGGAAATTGCATATGCGAATGAAATGTGATAAAGTGAATGTGCCTTGTGTTGTGCACGAGACAAAAATAAAAAGCCAAGAACATTTTGTAGGTATTAGCCGCGGAGATGTTGGTTATAATGTTAGTTACCGCATTGAACATTTTCTGAATGAACTGGCTTGCCAACTAATTGTTGGTATGAAGTCTAGAGCTAGCTAACTAGCTAGCATAGCTTCAAGCCGCAGGGCGAGTAGAATCTAGTTAGCTAGCTACAAGATAATCTTGCGCTGTGGATTAGTCCCATTTGCTGGTTTGCCAGGGTAGCTATTTTGATCTAAATTGATACCAACTATGGGACTATTGGCTTGTGTGGTAGTTAATCGCAGTCAGGTAGCTAATTTGGGTATCTAACTTTGGTATCTTGGTTGGCTTTCTGAGAAAACACTTGAAAGTAATCTGTTTCGGACGTTAAACAATCCGGGCCTGGCAGCTCTGGTTCCCCGGTACCACTTCAAATACAGTAAACACTCACCTCGCCTAGTAGTACACGCACACTGACGTAGGGTCAAACACGTACAGGAATGTGGTAGAGGTTAATGTGGCTTCTTGACATTAAGTCTAGCTATATTTTTAAGTTGTTTGTGGGTTCTTTTTTATAAATTTTTATCAGTGTTAAGGCTATGTTTTACATTTAAAGAAATGCATCTCCTTCTGCCGGATTTTTGTTCTGGTGGAGACTAAACGTGTTTTAAGATTGCCAGTGGCTTGAGCTTCGGGACTTCTTATAACTAACCTGTCACAAACGATTTAAAGTTCTTCACATTTTCCACACATGAATAGTTACAGTAAGTCTGGGTAGTGACGCAACTTACTCAGTATTCCAGATAATTTAGATAATGAATCATTTGCTTTTGCTATCTTGTTTAATGTTTTAGTGTTGAAGACTCCAAAGGTTGCGTAATACCTACTTTTGTCAGATATTATATTTGGCCCTAGACATTTGGTTGGAAAGGTGGTCAGAGAGGCGTGGTGTAAGCAGGTGCGTGGAAGCTTTTCTGTCTGTTCAGGAAGTGACCTTGTGAAAGAATGTGAATTAAACATCATCGCTATTCACATTCTTAATCAGCATGGTATTCATCTTTGTTGGGTTTGTTTAAAGTTCATAGAGGTGTCCCTGAAATCCAACAAGCAGAACAATGCTCTTACATTAACGTGTACATGGTGTTGATTTGGTTGTCTTTTATCTTTTAAGAGACCGTGAGTCTCAATATCTCATTTGCAGTAGAAATTCACAGAGGATGTCTGGCAGGTGGGCTTACTTGTTCTGCTGTTCTATACACACACACATTCTCAGCATGTAGATCCAAGGTATGCACATGCTGCAACAACAAAGGAAAGGATATTATGAGCTTTAGATCTCTGCTCTTCTCTCAGCCTGGACTAGGAGAGGAATGCAGCCGTATATGTCGTAGCTTGTTCTCTCCCCATATTCTTGATGCCTCTAATAAAACATCAAGCAGAAGAATACTTGCTGTAATAACCCTCCATAGAGCTGTCCTGTCTCTGGAAATAGCCCACAGGTCACTGCATAGTCAGTTAGTCCCTCACAGGATTGAGGTGTGTCCAGGTTCTGTAAGTAGTCAGGGCTACTGTCAAAGCCTCCCAGCACAGCTAAGGCCATCTCATTTGAGGACATTTTGAATATGAAGCTCCCTTTCCCCTGCTGTTTTTCTTTTTCATACACCTCGGCAGTCAAGCAGTCTCAGATAAGACCGCGTGAAGTGAGGTCTGCGTTATCTACGATGCCTCAAGCCAGCGATAAATCCTTCCTTGTAATGTGGCTCTTTTGTAGGACAGTGAAGGACACTATTGAGCTGGCAATGCTTAACCAGTCTAAACGGATGAGTCAAGATGGCTGGCAAATGATTGACTTCCTGCATCCCCCACTGATCCTCTGAGATGTGCAGCCAGCCGCTGGAACGGCTCCCCCTGCCCTGCCTTGTCCTCAACTCTGGCCTGGCCAGCCAAGGAGGGTCCACAGTGTGCTGTGGAGGGCAGGGGAGTAGGGGACCGTCAGTCAGGGGCTAACTGGAGTGTGAATGCTGGTTCATGCTGGGCAGGCTGCCTGGACTCCTCCCAGGGGCTAGAGCTCCGCAGCCTTCACTCACTCTCTCTCACACACTCACTCACACACACACACACACATCTCTGATGGAGGGCCAGAGCTAAAGATGACATGGGGCTGTAGCAGGGAGGCAGCCTCCCAACACTCGGCGCTCCCTCTCCTCCCAGCCCGCTGTGGAGCTTCCCCATGCCCAGTGCTCCCACTCTGCTTCAGTGGCGGTGATGGAAGGACAGGGCTGGGGAGTCCACAGTGTAAACGGATGCAGTAGACTTCATCCCTGTTCATTCAGGTGGTGGGTGGTGCAGACCCTGGAGGACTCATGTCCCCCATGTTTCCTACAAAGAACATTTTCAGTCATGGTAAAGCCTGGGTTTACATGTTCCCTGGCCACTGTAGAACAGTGGTCAGGGCCTGGACTAACCCGTGGAACCTAACACGCTCTCATATTACTAACACATGCCTGCCGCCGTGTTGCATAACTGGATCAAGAGAAAAGCGGTCGACAGCCCACTACCCAAAATAAAAGGGAGTACAACTAATGAGGACATGCAGTATGAGGGAGGGAGATGCAGACATGACCCACTTTCCCTCACTTCACTTCCCTATTCTCTTCCTCACGGGTCAGCCCAAGTGATGCGCTGCTCTCCTCGCTGCCATCCCCTCAAACTTTGAAGTGCTATGTGTTTGGCTAGGGAGGTTGTTGTTGCTAGGTTACAACCTGGGGACGGACTCCCCAGTGTGGATCAGGTGACAGGCGAGTCCCCGGGTGTAGACGCACCAGACCAGGCCGACTGCGGCAAACTACAGCTGTTTCTCCCACTGTTGTTCCCTGTGGAGCCAGGCAGCAGCTGGAGAAGGCCTGTCTGCAGGGTGGTCTTCTCTGCCTGCTCTCGAGGCTCTGGTGGTGGTGGTGGTGGTGGTGGTTAAGCCTTGATGGTAATGACAGCCCTCCAGGAATGCCGTGGCCCCAGCTTCACCTACCGTCTCGTTCCCACTGGTTGGGCCGTTGTGTGTTGTGGGTGTTGTGAGGTAGAACAGCCTCTCTCTTGTGACTCTTTTGTTTCTTATCCTTCCTACTCCTCCCCTTCCTGGTCTCTCTGCTCTCTGGAGTCCCCCCTCCTCCTCCTGCTCCTGCTGCTGTGTCTGAGAGGCCCGTGGACTAGAATCCTGACTGCTTCCGTATACGCTGTCCCATGGGCCCCCTGACTGCTGGGGCGTTGCCCCTGGTTACAGGCAGGTGGTGTCGGGTTACCTCACCTTGCTGTGTCACTCTCTCCCTTGTGGTTGAGCCTAACTCCTGGCCTGCTGAAGCAGAGAGAGAGCAGGGCGGGGAGCAGGCAGATGGCTTAGGGCGCAGTTTCTGTTTGCTTTGAATCCACTCTGGGTTTCGGTTGGGGGCTACGGCAGAGGCAGAGTCGGGGGGCTGCGAGGAGAATCGGCCTGTTTTCACACCTGACAGGGATTTCTGCGTCTAAACCCAGGGACTTGAGAGGAACAACAACTATCAGCTGAGCCCGAGGGATGGTTGTGTTTGTTTTTCTAGGCTACCTACCGGCCGCAGTCACACCCAATATCTGGACTTTGATCTGTAATTCTCATGTCGTTCGGAAAGGGAACGTGTTTTTAACGGTCGCACCATGTCTAGTTTGATTAGGTGAGTAAAGCCTTACAGGGTCGCTTGCAGACTACATACTTTCAACATTAGATTTTAAATGAACAAGAAAAAGGGTTGCCTGAGATTAAACTTGTTTCTTATGATAGTCATGGATATGGTATGTCGTTAAGGCCTGCTGTTTAGCTGCTCCAAGATACACATAGGCTTTTGATGCAACACACTTATGTTGATGTCAATATGAAGGTTTGTTACGTACACCGAGGTATCATAAATAGCATAATACCTATACTGAGGTAACTGAAATCCGATCAGATGTCAGTGTTTGGCTCTATATGGCCTTATCTGTTCCTATCTTGTATGACTGTCGTACCGTCGGTAATTAACAAGGACAGGGCCCACGTTCGGACACTCGAGCCTTTGTGGTGTTACTGTGTTACCTACCTGGTGTGCTATCACATGATAACTTGTTTTTCTAGCTAGCTCTCTCGGTCTCTCTCTGCCTTGTTTTGTCCTGTTGCCCAGTGTCGTGTGTGTTCTATGGGTGGCTCGCCTGGCTTGTTCTAGCACCCTGAGCAGAGCTTGCATGTACACACACACAAACACAGTTAATGAGTGCATGTTTAATGAGGAGCAGGGGGCTCAGGTGGATTCATACATCAGCCTCTACTCCACCACAGTGTGGATTTATACACTGTGACAAATGGTCATCCGCTGAATTTAGTTGGAGGCCTTCCTTCTTTTTTTTTATGGCGCTAAAGAGTCCATGTTGAATGTAATTAATCCACATAATGAATGGGCTGACAGAAGATATTAGTGGAAGTGTGAGGCTGATACATGGCGAAGCTCCATCTGCTTGCGGGGTCATTAATCAGGCTGAGAGGAGACGCTGAACCTCAGCCCCTCTACCTCCCCAGAGCCCAGCCCCTCTATCTCCCCTCTACCTCCCCAGAGCCCAGCCCCTCTATCTCCCCTCTACCTCCCCAGAGCCCAGCCCCTCTATCTCCCCTCTACCTCCCCAGGGCCCAGCCCCTCTATCTCCCCTCTACCTCCCCAGAGCCCAGCTGGAACCAGTGCACATATAAGGAGAGGATAGATCTAAGGACTGTGTTAGCTTCTCTATGCCATGGTCATATAGCATTTTCCAGTAGGTTTTGATGTAATTATTGTGGGTGACAAAGCCCTAGCTGCATACAGCAGAGAAACTGGAAGCGGTGTGTGTTGCGTGTGTGGTGTAAACGTTGGGGATGTTGACAGCATTGTGTGTGTGTGTGTCTGCAGAGTACAGCCGCTTTGAGTCGAAGATCCACGACCTGAGGGAGCAGATGATGAACAGCAGCATGAGCTCGGGATCGGGCTCCCTGCGCACCAGCGAGAAACGCTCCCTCTACGTCAGGTACGCTCTCACACACACACACACACACACACACACACACACACACACACACACACACACTGGAGGATCTGCTACTCTCACGATACGTTACCCATTATACCCCAAACAAGGACACAGTATTTCTTATAGTCTAAGGTTAATCATTTATTTTTTCAACCATCACCTTAACCATCACCTAACCCACACTAGTGCTTATATTTGGTTGTAAATCATTTTGTTAATAACTGACAGTCTTATCTTAGTTTGACTCCTATCAAAAATGATGGACAGGAATTCCCATCGATGCTGCCAGCACGGTATATGTCATGGGAAGCTGGTGACAGCCTTTACTGTGGCGTCCATTTTATTTTGTAGCGGGCCTGTCGCCAGATTGTATGGCCCCTCGGTCAGAGAGTGGAACAGGTGGCAGGCTTCTCCAGTAATGAGTGCAGCTGCCTGAGTCAGGAGAGGCTCAAGGGGGTCAAGGTGAATAGGATTACCCTGTGATGCAGCACTGGGGCCCAGGCCTCGTACTGTACTCAGCGCTAGCCCAGGTGGCTGGCTAACCGTAAGCCCCCAGCATACAGCTCTGTGACTCTGGACCTGTCCACAGCATTTGCCATGTTTACAGACACAAAGACTCAATCTTGCTACTACTATCAGGTCTGGATCCGGCTAGAAATGTAAAGCCAAGCCTGTGTGTAGGGGAGTGGAGTGTGCTGTGTGCGCGCGCGTGTGTGTAGTGTGTGTAGTGTGTGTAGTGTGTGGGTGAGTAAACACACAGCTATGTAGGAAAGGCTGTCTAGTTAGCCCGCTGCGCTAACAGCAGCAGCGATGTCCTCCCAAGCCCTCAGGAATGTGGAGGAGTAGGCCTCTCAGGTGCTCACACGCTCCGCCGACACACACACACACCCACAGCGCCGCTTTCTGTGTGTCGCTGTGTTAAAGCTACCTGGCTGCACCACACACTGCCAGTGCTCTGCTGGGACGGTCTATAACAGGTTAACTGGGAGGTAGGACTTCAGGCAGTAGCCACATTCCCACTTGACTAAACCTTGTTTTCTGTGGATTGAGACCGCCTGTGTTATATATATATATATAGAGCTTTTTGTTTGACGAAGACGAGAACCTGTAAAGCAAGAATTCCTTCCTACCTGTCTGACCGGCCACACACACAACGCGATGACACCGAAAACTGTGGGCCAACAACAGGGCTTGTGAGACGCCATTGTGTCACAAGAAGATATTTTGCAAAGTGACACTAACACACCTTGTGCATGTGTCTCTTCCTCCATCTTCCCCTCCCTCTGTGGCTGCAGAGCCCTGTTTGACTATGACAGGACCAGGGACAGCTGTCTGCCCAGCCAGGGCCTGAGCTTCTCCTACGGGGACATCCTGCATGTCATCAACGCCTCCGATGACGAGTGGTGGCAGGCGCGGCTGGTCACGCCCCACGGCGAGAGCGAGCAGATCGGGGTCATTCCCAGCAAGAAAAGGTGCAGTCAGTCACCCGTCCGGCAGGGCTACTGCTCTGTGCACTTGACGCCACGCAGGCAGACTGGCTGAGCGCCTGTACCACCGGCTCGGCCCCAGCCAAGCAGCCCCGAACACGACTCCCACTCTAAACCTGTCATGTCTCTTCTGCAGGGTGGAGAAGAAAGAGCGGGCCAGGTTAAAAACAGTCAAGTTCCACGCCAGGACGGGCATGATCGAGTCCAACAGGGTGAGTGAGGAGGCCTGGTCTCTGGAGGCCTGGTCTCTGGAGGCCTGGTCTCTGGAGGCTTGGTTTCTCCCGGGCTTTCAGGGAGCCGGCGCCAACCCACTTCCCCTCCCTCCCCCCCCCCCCCCCCTCCCTCCTTCCCTCCCTCCCTCCCTCCCTCCCTCCTTCTCTCCCTCCTCCCATGGGATGGGAACAGGAGTGCGCACCTGCTCACTGAAGACAGGGAGAGAGGGAGGGAGGAACAGGCTTATGTTACTGGCATGACAATCACAGCTCTGTATAGTCTCTCTAGAGAGCAGTGTGGTCCCAGGAGACTTCCAACTGTCTTAACTGGACCTATTTAAGTCCTTTACAATAGATCTCTGTCTGAATGTAGTCCTGACTTGTCAAGTAATGAGATTATGCCCTGGTTTACCAACACTGGGGCTCCACCATTTTTAGAAATTCTCAATTGGCAAAGTCTCAGTACTTAGTAGTCTATGAAGCCTCAGTACTTTGAAGACTAATGTCAGTTCATAGTAATGCATATTAATATCACAGGGTTGAACGTGAACCGAATCTTAAAATTGTCAAAAACAAAAGCGCCTCCCCTTTTGCATTAGTGTTTTCACCCCATTCATTTCACCCCAGCGACACGCTTCTCCCACTTCAATCATGATTCCACATTGATTTCTGTTTGGTCCGTTTTGCATGATTGTTTGATGTCCTCCACATTGAAACACGTTCTGTTGTGTTTCTGTTTCATCCCCCTCACTGGGCCCCTCCCCCTCCCTCCATCCACTCATCTCCAAGCAGCCAGTCAAAGTAAAGCGCAAAAAAAGCTTCAACCTCTCACGCAAGTTCCCGTTTTACAAGAGCAAGGAGAATATTGTGCAGGAGTTGGTGGAATCCGAACGTGAGTACCGCTTGTGGGACAGAGGGGAGTTTTCGCGCTTTCCTTTCATGCTTCACACCTCCTTCTCTCAACCTCATCTTTCCATTCTGGGGGGTCAGACTGTAGCCGCATGCTCGGCGCCTCTAACCCCCCCGCCCCTCCCTCCCTCACTCCCACCCAGAGACGACTGCTCAGGTGTGGGGGTCTGCCTGCCTGCCTGCCGTGGCCCCAGTGGAGACTGTGTTGCTCTTGACCTGGAACCTGTTAGTCCCAAACAGGCCTTCAGCCACAGACGCTCAACACGTCTCCTTAACTGGGACCACAGCGCTAAAAAGCTCGCACCAACGGGTCAGCACACTAATCTTAACAGGGTTGGGCTAGCGTCATTGAAAGGCCCGGGCTTATTAGCAATAAAGGCCCAGGCTTAATGAGCACAGTGCCTTGTGTTGGTGGGCCTGGACAGGTAGGCATGTTCTCCACCAGGCCAGCATCACACACCTCCCTCCCTCTCCCTCCCTCCCTCTCTGTCTCTGCCCTGTCCCAGCTCTCACTAACCTCCTCTTCTTCCTGTCTGCTCTCTTCTCTTTGTTTCTGCTCTCACCTGTCGGGACACCTAGGACTTCCCAGGGTTAAGCGATGACTTTTATGGATCAAAGAGTTTGAGTAAGTGTGTGGTTGTCCTGTGTCAAGCAGCTGTCCCCTTAGCTCAGAGCACGAACGCTGTGTCAATGCAGGCCCAGCTGGCAATGGCTAAACCACACACACGCAATGTACCATGCACAAACATAGGCTAACGCCCTAACATACATAATGTATTGAATTAAGCATAGGCAGATATAGATAGATGCATGTACGCTCAAGAAAAATGTAAGCGCTGTACACAAAAGCACATCCATTTGGTACAGAGAGGCCAGTGCTAGGGCTGGTGTTTTATCCATAGTTGCTCCATGATACTTGCCCAGTAGGCCATGTTTTTCCCAAGAACGGGGTTTTGATATGTGTAGTAGTTAATCAAGCCCTCCCTTCTAGTGCCTCTCAGTGGCCCTCCCACTGCAACTTCCTCAGCCAACAGTGCCAATGGGTTTCCTCTTGGCCCTCATAGTTCTCTGCAGACACAGATCCACATCCAGCCACAGATCCACATCCAGCCACAAATCCACATCCAGCCACAGATCCACATCCAGCCACCAATCCACATCCAGCCACAGATCCACATCCAGCCACAGATCCACATCCAGCCACAGATCCACATCCAGCCACAGATCCACATCCAGCCACAGATCCACATCCAGCCACAGATCCACATCCAGGACAACACTGGCATGGGGGCGGACTGGGTCGTCTGGGACTTGGTTTTAGGAAACGCTCCGTTTCCTATTGCTGACACCTCCCACCACTTCCCCTATAGAGAGTCCCGCTGCCGCGGTGAACCTGTTGTCCTTCCTCCTCTCTCTGCTGGTCCTGCCTCTCACCTTGGGGGGTGCAGTGGGATCAGCACTTTCTTGTTCTTTCTCTGGATGTTCGTTTGACGGCCTTTGACCCAAAAATATGTTTTGGTCCAAATGAGAGAACCCCTGAGTATTTTTATCTAATGTGTTGATGCTTGGCAACTATGATCTACTAAACATGTTCTTGTACTTTCCAGAATGCCTGACCTCCAACACAAGCGACAGTGAAAGCAGCTCAAGTGAGTGACCCTCCCGGACCCTCAGAGAGACGCTCTGTCCTCCTGAGCGGCCCGTGCTGCTTCTCCTCAGTGCCGTGTCCACGGCCGCTCTGTTTCAGCCGTTTGTGGCCACTTGGAAATTCCTCTGGGATGATATCACACTCTTAGTAGATGCATCCAGGCCCCTTTTTTAATGTGCCGTTATGGGAGATCCATCTGCATGAAAAGACTGGGGGGAAAGTCCTGCTGTACAGTTAATCCAACACAGGGATTTCCTGAGACATTCCTCGGGGGGGGACTGTAAGACACTTGGTTCCTGATGATGTTTCCTTTCTGTTCCGCAGAGGGTCAGGAGGACACCATTCTCTCCTACGAGCCAGTGATCCGACAGGAGAGTAAGTGAACCCTGACATCCTCATCGTAGATGTGCATCAGGCACTGAGGACGGGAACATTTAGATCACAAACACGTTGTCTGACCCGTCTCTCCCTGCACCCGTCGCCTCTCCCAGTTCATTACACCAGGCCTGTGATCATCCTGGGCCCCATGAAGGACAGAGTCAACGATGACCTCATCTCAGAGTTCCCTCACAAATTTGGCTCCTGCGTTCCCCGTGAGTATATACAACAGTGAACACACGTTCCATCCCCAGAGCGCGCGAACCAACTAGAGACCTCGCGGCACGAACGACAAGTCCCTCATGAGCCCGTGTCTGTGACTGCGTCCCTCCCTGCAGACACAACTCGTCCGCGGCGGGAGAACGAGATGGACGGCCAGGACTACCACTTTGTGGCCTCGCGAGAGCAGATGGAGAAGGACATCCAGGACAATAAGTTCATCGAGGCGGGCCAGTTCAACGAGAACCTGTACGGGACCAGCATCCTGTCTGTCAGAGCTGTGGCTGAGAGGGTAGGTCTGTTCACGTCATGCAGCCAGCGCTTGTTTGTTCCAGGAGTCTTAAAATGTACCTCAGACAATCAAGTATTCGAAACCACCGTCGTTGTGAAAGCTACCACTGTACCCAAAATAGCAAGCCTTAAATCGCTGAAACCTAGATGCCAGGAACAAAACCTGTCATTAATTCCTAGTGAAATCTAAGACTTTGTATTTGGTGTTATGTATTCACTGCCTCTCCCTCCTTTTCCACAGGGAAAACACTGTATTCTTGACGTGTCTGGGAATGCTATAAAGCGACTGCAACAAGCACAACTTTATTCGATCGCAATCTTCATCAAACCAAAATCCATTGAAGCTCTAATGTAAGTTTAGGGGGAATGGAATGGTCCTGTCCACTGTTGTATGGTTTTTTGCTGCCTGCCTTGTTCAGCCTCCACATAGCAGCAGTGTGTAACCCTGCCTGTGTCTTCCAGGGACATGAATAAGAGGCAGACATACGAGCAGGCTAATAAAGTGTTCGACAAAGCCATGAAGCTTGAACAAGAGTTTGGAGAATTCTTTACAGGTAAGCCCCGGAGGTCTAGATACAAATGTTTCTTCACGGACGAGCATTTTCCAGACATGTAATACAATATACTCAAAATATTTTCTCCCCGCCCTCTTTCTCCCTCCTTCTCCCTCCCCCTTTCCACAGCCATTGTACAGGGTGACTCACTAGAGGAGATCTACAACAAAATCAAGCTGATCATCGAGGAACAATCGGGTCCCTACATCTGGATCCCATCCGCAGAGAAGCTCTGAGCTCCCAGCCAGTCCCGTCTGCTGCTCTGCAGAACTCCTCCCACCTCCCTGAGACCCCGCCCATACCTAAATAGCTCCTCCCCCTTTTTTGCAGATATGTTTCATATCAAGTTTTAGTGTCATCATTATGTTACTCTCAAATGAAAAGAAGTCTTATCACCATTACTGTGACTGTGCACACCCCTGCATGAGTTTCTCAGCAAATCCATTGAAGACTGGAAATGCCATTCCAAAATGAATTTGTCATTTAAAACAAAAAAGGGAAAAAAGAATGAATCCTTTTTGTGAAATCGGACTGACAGTGAAGATCAGAATGTTTTACAGAATGCTGGAGTGAGGAGTCGGGGATTCAAAGACGTTGCGGGGAGTAAGAGACCAATCATAAGTTGGAACACTTTGTAAATGTTCATCAAATCACATTAAAAAAGACGCGCCAGATGAAATGCGAAGACCAATTAAGGGTTGTTGTTTTTCTACAAGGACTGGATCAAATCAAGCCCAGCTGATGGTACATTTCGTGGAGTCATCTCTCTTGTTTATAATAACTGCGGAGGATCTCAATGGAGAAAGAAGCCTACAAACTGGTGATCTATTTATCATGCACCAGCTTGCTGTTTGATCTGCGGCCAGTTGTTTGCACTGCAGCTGATAAAGACTTCTTTGGAGGCGGAACAGAAGGAAGAAAATGAGTTACGAATCTCTACATTTATATTATGAAAATCACAAGATAAATGATAAAATCCTACAGAGATTTTACTACATATTAAAAACAACACGTTTTACACTTCACTAGAATTGTCTATTTGGAGGGCTGTTAGATTTCATTTCTTTGTTTTGTTTTTTTGTGGGATTTTGCGCTTGTGGTTTTGAGCTGCTCTGTGTAAAGGATGGGGGTAGAGAAGTGTAACTGGGCTCTCTGCAAAACACCAAACTGCCTTACATCAAATACTAATTCTGTTCTTTGACTACCTGTACCTTGTGAGGAAGGCTACAAATAATCCACCCGGAGATTCTTTTTTCTTAATCATTACTTTCTCTGTGTTCTCCTCTTGCTTCCAGGGAGGCCTACAACTTGTGAGTGCAATAGATAACATGCAGAGTCGGACCTCTGTAGCTTCCTATTCCCCCCTTGTATTTTAACCCCTTTTCATGTGTAATATAGAAGATTTATTGGATTTTTCAATTTGGGCAGCAATAGCCTCCTCACCCATGTTACGCAGTAGACCACCCTATTACACTCTCTGCCTTCCAAGATGATTCTCTTCTGATTGAATGGTCACATGGTACTGTCCTGTACGCCACCATGACGGTGGCCTTAAAACGGGTAGAACAAGACAATAATTGTATTGGATGTCCTAACAATTAAAGAGTCAATATAACCAGTTTTGGATTGTCCCCCCTCCTACCCACCCTCACCCTTGGGAAAGAAACACTAAAGATGGGTTACATTAAATCTTGTATTTTGTGTAGCTATGAAATTTAAGAATGATTTTTCAATATGTTCCGGGCAGGTGTTTAACCACTGTGTTGAGCCCTATGGTATGTCCGGGGCGAGCTAGGCCAGCTCAGGATTCTAATGCACAGATCCCATTTCCCCCGAGACTCCAGGGCCATGTCTGAGTGGCGAGGCGGAACAGAGAGTTCACAGCTGTCTAGACGTGAAGGAGAGCGCACTGGCAACTGCCTCTGCGCATTTTAAAGGCATCTGCAATCGAATCATTTTAATAAGAGGATGTATTATGTCTTATCTTTTTTTCTTTTTTGTAAGGTGTGGTAAAGCTTTGTCAAGACCACCAGTTTGGTAACCCTTGCATGACTTGGCTGTGTGGATCCAGCAGGATTGAAGCGACCCGTCCTATGTTCCTGTAGGGATCTTGGCACTGTGTTTGTGTACATGTGAGGGAGGGGACGTGTCTGACTTGAAGAAGGAATACTGTGGCCCCTGACCCTGTGAACATTTAGGTTTTTTTCTGAAGAGGGGAAAGGCGTTTTTATTTTCATTTTTTAACTCAGCCATCAGAGAGCCAGACCAGCTTCCTCCCACTCAACAGGAAGTGGTCCCCTCGCCCTCTGGGCCCTCTGGGCCCTCTGGGCCCCTTGCTCCCCCTGCCCCCAGAGCACCTGTACCTGCAGGCATTTTATGAACAAGTGTCTACCTGCCAGGCACCACTGCTAAACCAGCTGTCATTTACCTGTGTCAAAACCAGAGTTCAGGGAATAAACCGAAGGGAACAGAGCCATTTATAAACTGCTTGCAGACTGTTTCAAAAAGGGTGTGGTAGCTGTAAAATGTAAATATGCCCCTCCCCCAGCAGAGCCCCTCACCTGTGCTTCATGCATGTGTGAAACAAACTGGGACAAACATGTTTTATAGATCACAAATGTCAGGTAAGTAAACTTTGAGCTATTCTGAGATATCATTTCCATACAAATGTGCCGTATTGTTGGTATTTCTCTATAAACAAATCTCTTCAGCTGCCTATTGGAACACTTTGAACTAGTCAGTTGGGAATTGAATTCCCTCAAGTAGGGCCTGTCTACTTGTGATTTCTTGTGGAATGTGTCTGGGTGTATAGATTAAAAAAATATGTAAAAAAACAAACAAATATATATATATATATAAAATAAAATGAAACGCAGGCAGCAAACCTACAAGATGACATCACACAAGCCAGAAGCATTGATCAATATCTCATTTAGAAGTTTTAGAATTGGTCGTCTGGTGTTCAGTTGAAACACAGCTGACTGTTAACAATGTGTCTGGTATTTATACCTCGGTCAGCCATGTCAATAAAGCCCAAAGAACTTGATTTTATTTGAACTCTCCATTGAGGTTGTGGAATCAGACTAGATGGAACTTGAATGCCTCTGAGTGTGTTGAACTGAACGAGGTTCTTTGTCCCAGTGAGAGAGATGGCGATGACATACGTTTTTTTCGGGGGGTTAGGGTTTCTGGTTTGTCCTTTTGGGTGATGAGTTGTTAATGTGACGGCACACTTGTGCAGTAAGTTCTTACGAACCTGAACCCTTTGATTGTACAGTAATTCCCTTCCTGTCACTGCAGGTGGTATAGCCTACCAGGACACTGGGCCACAAGGTCTTCCCTGTCCTAGTTATGATGAGCGAACACACTCCTGCAACCTTTTTTTTGTTTGGGTTTATTTTTTGGGGACTTGACAAGAGTTTATTTGTTTGAAAATAATAAAATATGTGACTCGGTTATCAAATTGATGTGCATTTTATTTCAACATTCTTTTCTTTTTTTACAAACTGTAATAAATTAGGTTTCACGTTTAATTCATTTTTTGAGCTGTATAAGAACAGCAAAACACAGAACAGTAACAAACTAGAGCATATGAAACACATCCAGCTCCTTCAGACACCAGTAGACGAGGTCTCCGGGGACAGACGTCGGCTCACCTAAAACCTCATTCCTCCATGATCAGGCTCTTCTTGGCTTTGTCCAACCTGTCTAGGATTTCACTGTAGAGACCTGACATCTTTGGGCAGACAACAAAAAAAGTGATACCAGCATATCCAGATATTTCTGCTTACAGGTAAAGACATTCCTTTGTCTACCGTACACGACTTCTAAGACGATGTCTCATAAGACATTGGATTAGTCTTTCTTGGGACAAATCTCACTTCACTAGCAGAATGACTTGCATATTTTCACTACCCAGCTGTTACCAACCTCTCTCCTCCACTGCTGGTCTCTCCCCCCAGTCCCCTCTCTCACTTTACCCCCCTTTTCTTCCCCTGTTTACGTTGCTCCCTCTCTCCAGCCCCAGTCTTCCCCCTCCCCCCAGTCACCTGCGTCTGGTAGCTGTCCTGCAGGGAGCCCAGGTGGCAGAGGAAGCTCATGGCTAGGCCGCACCACCTCTCGGCTGCGGGGTACTGGGCCAGGCAGTACAGCAGGATGCCCGTGTTCCAGGCTCGCGTCAGCAGCCACAGGATCTCCATCTCTGGGAAGTCCTCCGCCTGGACAACAGACAGCCACAGCGACCGCTCTCAGCTGGCCGTGTGTGTGTGCGCTTCAGGGGCGCCTGGCTGTGCTCACCTGAGCCCTGCGTGGGCGTGCTGGAGGCCGTCACGAGGCGGGAGGACGCGGACGAGAACATGCTCGTACGACGGCCTGCCTCCACGCACATGGCGGAGGGTTATCATAGGATGTTCCACAGATACATGAGGGTGTACAGTATTGGGTCGGAGTTGCATATGAAGGCGTGTGTGTGCCTTGTACATAAAGCGGCGTAATGGCTCAGTAATGCGATGCCTCTTTCAAAGGCCCAGCAGCGCAGCAGCAGAGTGATGGCTTGTACAGGACATTAGCATCCAAATGGCAGGAAGGGGATGGTGAATGGAAGCATCTGCTAATTGAAGTGCTGCTGAAAGCCCATTGATAAAAAAAACTAAACTAAACAGGAGATGCTTTCAAAGCTGCAGCGGGCAGGGGGTGGAAGGGGGTAATTACAGTGCTGCCAGGGATGCTGGTGGTGCGCGCGTGTTGCCCTCCTGTGATTAGAGTTGACTCACTGCGGCGACGATGATTGACAGGGCCTCCTCGTAGTAGCCCCACACCTCCTCCAGCACCCTGGCCTCGACCTCAGACACCCCGCTGGGCAGGGACAGCTGGATCAGGCTGTGGACACACTGACTGGGAGGGTCCCCCCACACACACACACACACACATCCGTGTTGAGAGAAACACACAGAGGGTACCCAGCTGGAGCTCAGGCTGATGGGGAACCGGCCTCGGCTGACCAGAGGAGCATGCTGGAGTGGGTGTGGTGGGGTGGGATCACCTGCAGCGGGCCAGGTCTGTGTGGGGCTGCTTCCTGTGTAGGGCCAGAGCGATCCTCAGGGCCTTCTTACACAGCAGGGGGAAGTGGGCCGGGGGCTCCATGGCCAACGCTGCACACGGACACACTCGTCAAGATACATGCGCCCTAGCTCGACATCATCTACAGACATATGAACTGACCGATGATGATCACTGTTCAGTGCTGCGTCTACCCTGGGTGGTTGTTTTTGTGAGGGTTTGGGCGTGATTTGAGTTGCCCTGACCTGCGAGGGTCTCTAACACCTTGGCTTCAATGCACTCCATCTCCAGAACGGACTCCAGCACTGTCTCCACTCGGGGGTCGTTGAGCTTGGCGCGGGCCTCAAACTCATACAGCAGCAGCAGCGTGTCGGTGGGGTCCTTGGAGAAGTCCCCTGGGGTTGGTTACATCACATGTGGATCACAACGTCACTGGCTCATATGGCTTGGTGGGAGTACAGGGTAGTGGAGTGTGTGTGTGTGTGTGTGTGTGTACAGTAGAGGCACTGTGGGAGAGCAGGTCTATAATGGAGGAGCTGAGGGGCACCTGAGGCTTTCAGAGTCTTCCACACCTCCCAGCAGATCTGAATGTGCTCCAGGGCTTGTGTTAGCTGCTCGGTCTGGGAACACAGAGTACACACACACACACGTTCACACTACTGCTGTGGCATCAATGGGTCTTCAGCGTCGCCATCTAGTGGTGTCTTTTTCTCATCAACCAGGTTTCAAAATGAGCAACAACAGTACGCCAGTCCTGATAGCACGGTTAGTCACTTACTGCCCCTCTCCGCTGGTCTCGGTACATTTTCATCTGTGTGGATGGAGAGCGTACTAATGTGGGAGACTTAAGTGGGCACGGAGGAAGAGAGTGTGTGTGTGTGTGTGGCACACCTGGTCGGAGTGGGGAGACTTCCTGCAGAGCTCCAGAGAGGCAGCAGCAGCCATGAGCAGGCACGTCTTCTGGCCCATCAACACTGCACGGTCTGGAGGGCACAGCTGGGACAGCTGCACATATCACACACAAACACAGATTACTTTCTTTTTGCAGACGTCCCTCCTTATCATTAGGAGTGGGCCCCGGCTAAGCAAATCAGAATCCTCTCCTTTCAACGGCTGATAAAAGCTAGCTTTTCCAAGTTGAAAATGCTGGTGTACACATTTGTTTATCTGAGGCCTTGTGCGGCTCTTATTGATCCACACCTGCACAGATACAGATCAATTCTCAGAGTGATGCTAATGGGGCCTTGCCTGGTAGGAGAGCACAAAGAAAGCCCTCATCCTGCCAGGGCTGCTCTCACACTGCAGAGCCGAGTTCCAAGCTGAAACACACACAGTTAAGGCACCGCAAAGTGCCAACATGAAACAGGGTGATGGATGGGCCCGGTGTTGCAGGTTTGCAGCGATGCCGTAAAACAGTGGATCTACAGTAAAGTACCGATCTTCCTGAACCAGTTGGCATCCTCTGAGCGCGGCGCCCCCGCCATGCCGGGCCCAGGGCTCGGCTCCGACACTCTCTGCAGTGCTGGGGTGACACAAAACAAGCAACACCAAGTTAAATACGTGTCAAATACAGCGCAGTCAAAAAGACTCAACTGCTAAAATATGCCATGAGGGCTTGCCAGAGAATCAGTAATGGCAGTAAGAATAGTGTATACTCACCCATTCTAAGATAAGACAACAGGACGTCCAGATTGGCATGCCTGTACAGAGAGGTATGGATGTTAATAAGACTACAAACTAAAGGAGTAAACCCACCACTAACCCATTAAACATGCAACAGTCTACTGTCAAAAGAAACCACCAAACTGACCTCATCTCCTCACTTGCTTTTTCCAGGGTTGACAGCACCAGGCGAACCAAACACCTGAAACACAGGGAATGGAGAGAGCTGACGGCCTCTTTTCTCTCACCTACTGACTGTGGTGCGCAGAGGCACACATCCCCACGAGAGGAGGAACAGGAATATAGGGCAGTGGATCAGAGGGAAGCACGGCAACATCACGGTACTTTAGAAGCATTTCTTACAGCATGACACAGCTTTATCCAAGAGGACTGCCGGATGGGACCCAAGTATTCGTTAGACGTTTGTTCACGTTCGTATCAACATATTGAGCGAACATTCAAACTAAGCGTGAGTGAGTGTGGTCTGTGCATTGATTGTGTGTGTGTGTGTGTGTGTGTGTGTGTGTGCGTCGGACCTGAGAGCTTTCAGAACCTGAGGACCATCCTGTGAATGTTCACACAAGCTCTCCAGAGCCTTGATGGCCGTGTCTTGCTGCTCGTTCTGCAGGAGACCAGGGAGACACGTCATCACCACCACACCCCCAGCTAGTTCAGAGGCGGTGAGCAGCCTCCTGGGGTCCCCAGGAGATCCACCCAGCCCCGTGTGAAGGCCCACCTCCAGAGCGATCTGAGCAGCCAGGCTGAGGAGGCTGGAGGCAGCGTCCTCACACACCAGCAGTCTGTCCTCACTGCTCACCGGACCGCAGGCCAGCACGCCGATGGCCTTCACCGCCTCCACAGCTGGTACACGCACGCACGCACGCACCACACACACATGAGACCTCGGCCCTAGCCACACTAACACCAGGAGAGGGACAGCACTTTGTATAACGATGATTACCTTTCTCCACGTTATTCTCCTGGATAGAAATCTTGTAAATGCTGAACTGAGTAAATATGCTGGTTGGATCACATCTTTCGGCCTCCTTAATTGCCTCTTTGGCCTAGACACCCAGCCACACACACACTGTTAGTTCCTGTCTTTTGAGACAGAGGTCTGCCCCTTGACACCATAGCATACCGTATGTGTATGGGTGTGTGTGGTGTAGTACAGTATGTGTATGGGTGTGTGTGGTGTAGTACAGTATGTGTATGGGTGTGTGTGGTGTACTACAGTATGTGTTTGGGTGTGTGTGGTGTAGTACAGTATGTGTTTGGGTTTGTGTGGTGTAGTACAGTATGTGTATGGGTGTGTGTGGTGTAGTACAGTATGTGTATGGGTGTGTGTGGTGTACTACAGTATGTGTATGGGTATGTGTGGTGTAGTACAGTATGTGTATGGGTGTGTGTGGTGTAGTACAGTATGTGTATGAGTGTGTGTGGTGTAGTACAGTATGTGTTTGGGTTTGTGTGGTGAAGTACAGTATGTGTATGGGTGTGTGTGGTGTAGTACAGTATGTGTATGGGTGTATTGGCGACCTTCTCCAGCTGCTGCAGGTGCAGGAAGCAGGAGGCTCTGTTCCTCTGCAGCTTGGCCAGGTTGCCCTCCGTCTGCCCTGCCTTGTAGAAGCTCAGGGAGTAGTTGTACCACTGCAGAGCCTCTGAGTAGCTCTTACCCTGGAGCAGACACACTCAGTCTTTGAAATATCAAACTCCGGGGCCTCCCTTGGACAAAAACACGACCGTTAATAATCAACATTCAGACGGCTGCTCTGCCTCGGAGGGTGACTGCTACCTCAAAGTTGTGGGAGGCCTTGTCCCAGAGCAGCAGATGCAGAGTGGTGAGGCTCTGGGGGGGGAGCTGTCGTCCAGTGTGGTGTCCTGGGGGGAAACAGAAGCTGTCCGTCACACTCGGCTGCACCACTCACACCTCACTGCTCTGACACCCTCCTCCCTCTTCCTCCTCCTCCCTCTTCCTCCTCCCTTTTCCTCCTCCTCCCTCTTCCTCCTCCCTCTTCTTCCTCCTCCCTCTTCCTCCTCCTCCCTCTTCCTCCTCCTCATGGGCAGGAGCCTCATCGTGGGCGTGGCCAGGGTTCGCAACTACCTTTTTTCCTCACTGTCCCAGTACCGTCCTGGGTGTGTGTGTGTGTGTGCTACCTGTGATGACGTCCTCTATCTTCTGTCTGGCCAGCAGCTCCTTCCCCCTCTGCAGCAGCAGCTCGATGTGTAGGACCAGGGCGCTGCCCAGCTCCGACGACGACTCAAAGTGCTGACACACCCTCTTCAGAGAGTCAAAGGCCAACGTCTCCCTGTGAAACATCCAGACACAGCAGAGTCGTCACTCCATGGAGTTGACATTCGTGTCGTTGTTGTCATGCACTGATCATTGCTGGAGTCGGGTCAAATGTGGAGCTGACGAAGGTGTGATTCTACCTGTCTTCGGCCATGAGCATCTTCACCATGCTCAGACAAACCTCCAGAGGGACCTCAGAGTCTAGCATGTCTGTAAACCCTGACCCGAAAACATTCTCTTTTAATCACTCACTACCGCATTCAAGAAAGGAGCTGTATGACTGTTCACAGTGAGTGGGTGATGATGACACTGTAGTTCTACTGACCAGCTCTTATGTGTTCCTCCTGGGCACCACATCTCAGAAGTATTCTCATCTTCAAGTAGAGTCCAGAGGGGTGAACCCTCTCCTAACAAGTTTGACAAAATCTCAAGTTATTAAGAAACATTTTATGCACCCATTTTTTACTATCTAGGTGCATCATGTGTTGGTTTACCTTGTTGGCTAAGCTCACAGCATTGAGAGCTTTCTCGTGAAACTTCTGACAGTCCCATTCAAGATAAACAGTGGCTAGGAGCCTCAGAACTTTAGCCTTGAGACAAGGATGTGTTTAAGTGTTATCGAAGCACCAATTTGTGGTCAAGCTAAATCAACATACAGGAGCAGTTTTTATGTAAGAGGTGGTATTATGTTATGTATAATAGGAAACAAGCTGCACAGATCTTACTTGAACCTCAGCACCCGGGGAGTATTTTGCATTTGTCTTCCCTATGTCATAACTTTGACTGAAAAACAAAACAATTGGTTTCTAGTCAAAACAATTTCTGCAATGCAACACTGCACTGTAACAGGTTGTCCATATGGTCATGTTGTTGGGATGAAATCCAGAATCGTTACCTCAACCAGAAAGAACTCTCCTCGTACTTTTTTAGATTGAAAGTGTCCACTCCAAAGTTATAGCACATGAGAGAGAGATATCCACCCTGAGAGGAATAAAGAGCAGAAGAATGGCCACCTGTTATGTAACCAACATGTTGTCACATGTTGAAATACTGCCTTCAAAAAAATAATTGTTCTATTTGTGAGGTTTTGTGTGAGTTCCTCTTTTGTGGGTGAGTTTCCCACCTCTTTCGGGAGCCTCATCAGCATGTCTTTGCAGCGCTGCATACAGTCCACTGCCTCTTGCTGCTTATCCTGGGCCAGAGCCTGCATAGACATGGACACAATGTCAAAAGTTATATCAATAAGTCAGATGCAACTCATAGAATATGTTTAATTTATTGAGCAGACATAACACGTTTTCCTGCCTCACACCCTCTTACTGCAGGTGTGTGAAAATCTCACTTTGAAGTTGCCAGATTTCACAAGAACAAATTAACATTGTGTCATGTGCTCAACAGCGCATATTTCTGAGAGCTCACCGACTCTGCCTGGTAGGAGAGAACTCGGAGCAGGTCCTTCTCCACATCTCCTTTGGATGTGTTGATGTCAGTTGCTCCATCACCTCTGGAAGTTAGTTTGCTGTACAGGGTCTCCAAACTCTACGGGTGCAACATGGTGATTGTGTTAGGGCTTAAAGAAGGTTGAGGCCATTTCACTTACATTATTATTGTGGAAATAGTTGTTCAAGATGGAAAATACTATGTTTACTTTGACCGCTAGATTTAAAAAGTTATCTGCAAGCTGGGGCTTTTTGCAATCCAGCCATGTTCTCCCTGTCTTGCTTGCCATCTGTAAAAATATAAATAATAATAATAATGATAGCATTAATATAGTACAATGTAGTATTATACTGTTATTGGCATGGTTACATGGTTTATCCGAATACTAATGTCATAAAATTGAACTGAACTAAATTGTTGATTATACCAAAATCTGCTTGCGGACAGCGCCCTCTTTTGGATTCTCGGTATCACAACAGTACAGTAGACAGCAAGCAACATGACGCACTAACAAGAGGAACACAACAGCAACACAGCAACACATGGACTCAGAATCACACTCTTATTGCACACTGTATATTATTAGTGAACTACGTGTTTTGACTCCAAGATGAGTCAATCTCCATTCCAAAATCAAAATCTTAATCCTTAAACAGACTTTCAGAAATCACATATCGGATGTATTAGCTTATCGGTAATTACTTTATTGCTAGAGAGCTTTCTTAGTTACCTTTTGCTTTCTGGAGCTCATTAATAGCTGTACCAACACGTTTAGTAACTGCCCAGTTCCACAGCTGGATTGCACATTCTTCAAGCTGAAAAATACCCAGATGTGCCAAAATGACACACATCCTAAATGACACATGATCGATACAGCTACATCTGTGCAGGTGCTCTTTACCTGAGGATCCTGTGAACTTGGATAGTCTTCTAACACAGAGCTTTCACCAAAGAGCTTCTCGATTATGTCTTCAGTGTTTGCTTGATGTTTCATCAATAGATTCTCTGTGAGACCTAGAATTACATCAAGAAAGGGTCATGAAGGCTGAATGAAGAGAAACATTTGTTTGTACAACAACCAGCGATGATAAAACCAGCAGCTCAAGAGTGCCAACAATGTTTGTTTTTATCAGCATAAATAATATTTACTTAGTCGTTATACTATACTATAGCGACTCAGGAAAATCTGCAGCCTCAACACTGAGCTAGCTCTACGTTATTCACTCACGAGCTCCGATCTAGTTAGCTAGCTAACGTCTCTTTTCTACGAGCTAGTTGTCAAGCTAACCTAGCTAGATTTTTTCCCAACAGGTCTTTTACAGTTCTGGAAACAGTAATTGAGATTGATCATCATAATTATTGTTTAATCAACCCACTTAGATAGTTACTCACACTTCACTTTCGAGAAAAGGCCTTCCATGATGAGAAGATTATTTTAAATAACCAACTAACTAGTGAGTTAGAAACGCACAACCTTAAATGAATGCTGACGGGGAACCAGAACCCAGAGGAAAGCTCGAGCCATGCCAGGTGGATCTGTTCCACTTCCTGGGGTGAGCGATTGTACTGTTAATGGACTGTTAGATTAAAAAGTTTTAAACTAATTAAGTTCCTATGTATTTTTTAACGCTTGCTGCTGCCATCAACAGCATTTGGGAAAGTACCACTATTTAGCCTCTAGATGGTAGCCTACTCACAGTAGGCCTAAACCAGACCTATTGATTTTTCATCACTTTTGTCACACAAAAATACCAGCCCCCTTTCTCTATTGCACTTTTAGACAATGTCATGGAGTACTAGTTTAATAAAGGCAAGGTTGTAAAATAAGTGTTTTTCAAAGTGACATGCTTCTGTGCCATGTATGAAAAACAGACTGTTGACTACCTGTAACAAGTGTAGATTACAACAGAGCCTTTTTCAATGGCTCTGGATTACACCAAATTTACACTGGTTATTTTGTCAACAGTGAGCTAACAAAGTCTTCTGTTTTTTCTCCCGATACTTTAACTGAGACTGTATTGTTGTGTCAGAGAAAAGACTGCAAGCTGTGTGTGTAGACATGGCCAGTTCCCCCTTATTGTGTTTTGAACACCAGATTCTAAAATAAAACGTCTTAAAACTCCACTCCTCTCTGCTCACAGCTTCCAGCAATTGTTTCAGCTGGAGTCTTATCTGCTGCCCTCCTGCACCAAAGGGAATGTGCCCTGCTCTGGAGACTTACAGTGATCACACTGTGTAGTGCACAACCCAGTGAGCGTTGACTCATCTTGAGAAAAGTACAACTACACTTCTCGCTAATGCTAGAAAGATGACTTAGTTTATGTTCTGCTGTGCTCCACAACCTGCTTTTCATCCAAGTTAACTAAACTAATACTGCTAAAGAGCTGGCATGTATCAGCCACGTAGAGGGCGCAGAGTTCAAGTCATCGTGGTCTGATTGTAATGTGCAGAATCTCACCCTGTCAAACTCTCCTCAGATGGCATGACTCCTACAACTGGACTGTTATCTATCGTTTCCCTAGTTCTCATATCACCATTTTCCCACTGTGGAAAGACAAGAGTGGTGTTCATCACAAGGATCACATATGGTGCTGGGCCGCACCTATTTGTTGTCCAGGGATTATGAGTGAACCCAGCCCAGTTTGGGAGGACGTCTGCCCCATTGTGGAGCCCTCAAAATGGTGGTTTCTTTATTCCTGACAGGAAGGGTGGAAAGGTGAGGCAGGATGTTCATATTTACAGTATCTACCACTTGGCTATAGGAGCTGCATGCCTCTTTGTTGTAGTGATGAAGGAAAACAGTCTGCAGCACATCCACACCAGCACACACACAAACACACACCATGTGGTACCGCTGCTGGAGGAGAACCTGTGGTGATTATTTACAATGATATAAAAGCTCAATATCCTGTTTCCACATGTAATAATACATTTTGAAAATATTTATTCCAACAGTTGTTTACCTGTGTTTGACATCTACCTTCCCTTGTGCTATTTTGAGCTCCCTAGACAAAATATGTTCAGCAGTCTTGACTCAGTTTTGCGATATTCAGTTGAGTTCATGGGTAAATCGATACAGGATTTGTCTTGTTACAGGTATTAAATCACGTCTTTAATGTTTGTGGAATGCTGATTCGACATTGAGTTGGCTACAATTAGAATGTTCTATAAAGTCATATAGTTGTACAGATTGTTTAGGTTGTCGGTAAGTTCTGGGATCCACATAACCTAACTGCTCTTACCCTGAGCAAGTGACGTTGCATCCTTCCTCCTTGTCGTCTATAAAGGTTGCCAGCAGCGCATGAACTGTTAGCAGCGCTGAATACGGTGGAGGGAGGAGAAATTCACCTAACAGTTTCACCTGACAACACAGTGATCACTAGCAAGGGAATGGATGGTTTATGTTTCACTTAACTTTCTCTAGTTCAAAAGCCCAAGCATTTATTTTCTGTGAGGAAGTATTTTTTTTAACACTTAGTGGAGTACTTGTTAAAATTCCATTCACTAAGAGCACGCTTGGAGGGCGGAGAAACGTCGCGCGATCGCACCTGCCGCGGGGAGACAACTCATCAGTCTTCTCAGTTGCAGTTTCCAGAGTTGAGACTAAACTGCGCGCCAGAGCTCCCATGAAAACGCAGCATGGGATATGCTCAGGATTGTTGAATCGTATATTTCTATTCAAGTGTTTTCTTTTGGACTTAATTTGAAATCCTAATGCATTTGCGATCTGTTACATTTTAAGAACGTGTTCAACCTCTTTAGGACTGGACATTTACCTGAGACTCTTTTGATAACCTCTTGGGATTTTATTGGGGAATCCCTTGAAAGAATGGCCCCATACTGTGCAAAGCTGATATTTTTCCTCTTGCATTGTTTCACATCAATAAGTGGTAAGAATATTTTATGATCATCCAAACAATTGTCATTGTTTATGATTGATTATAGCCTAAATGAACACTGCTTACTTCTTCAACTACTGAAGTTTGAATGTTAGGCTATGGGATATAGCCCACATTTTACCAATCCGATATTGGTGTCTGATTGACAACCTTTTTGGATTATAATGACAAAATGGTATTCGTGTGTTTTGTGTTTAAATTTAGTTGGACTCATTTATGTTCAAGGTGCAACGAGTTTCAAACGAGTGCGCTTACTTCATATGATTCAAGGGTCCCTAACGCGCCGCATTATGTTTCTCAATAATTCAATTTAAACGATTTACGTGAGTCGGTAGATAATGTCTATATTGATCCTATTTCGACACTTTGTCGAGAATTGATTAGCATTTAAATTAAATCCACTAAAATATAGGTTTTAAATGTTCACTATATATATCTTCCCCTTGCAACGTTAAGGTTAATGAGGGATGTGTTGAGTGATGCTCCAACTTGTTTTGTTTGTTTACCTGAGTTATTGGTTTGTCATATAATATTTTGAAAATACAATTCACTCAGTGTCCTCTTGTAAATGGCTGATAAATAATCAGAAGCATGTTGGATTTAGGCTGTTGTGAAAGTCTGTAGATTAGCCTACAGTTCCCCAAGGAGGCAATAATGTGAAAATATAACTGTTGCTTTAGGTAATGGTGTTTATTTCTAACAACTGTTATCATAAGATCAACAGAGCGAAAAGTAGTTAAACATTCCATTGAGGACAAAGCCAGCACAATTGTTGTCACTTGGCAGCTTGGCTATCTTGATGCTTCTCCACGGCAAAACAAGATGTAGTATAAAAGGTGGATGTTCCTCTGCATTGTGCCTTGCCTGGTGTGCAACACAGATACATGTTTTCCTTCCAGTGTCCAAATAAACAGCCCATCCAAACAGAGGAAATATTGCCCCCAACCCCCACTCTATCTCTCTGCCACTGTGTCAGTCCTTGTCGCTTTGTCTAAAATGTTTCCAAGTAGGTTTCCTTCACTGTCCGCACGCGGAGCGTGGGAAAGACATTAGGAGGAAGCGGACGGAGGGGCAAGAGGTACCCTGTTTTGTTCTGGCCCGTGGAGGTCACAGAATCATGACACGCTACCTGAGTAAAGATTTCTTCCCGGAGCTTCTTGCAGTCCAGAGTGTGTCAGGCAGCCTCCACCTCAAGACAATGGCGGGGGATTAAAGGGAGACTATTGTGTTTGGTGTGGTGGAGCTTGCATGAGAGTCATTAGTGGAGTCACGTGTCTCAAGATTGAGAGATGTGCTGACTGATGCCTGTGGGTATGTTTGTAAGAAAGGTTTAATAGGTTTTGTTTAATAGTTGTAACATTTCTAAATCATTTTCCAGTTCCATTTTCTTTGTCTACTATAGCTTGGTCAACATCAGTATCTTCAAACTGCATCAGTACGTTCCTTGTTGCTATTAGTGATGCAAAACTAAGGAAGGCTTAGTCTTGCCAAAGGATGCCACAGATGCACATGTTATCAGCACCTATGTCACTGTGAGCTGGGATGCATGGCTGCTTGTCAGTTAGCAGCAGAGTCCAGCGTTGCTCCCGTCCTGCCTGTTGACAGTATCAGAGCTCTTACCCTGCGTGTCCACTACAGCGAAGCAGGCGGAGCGTCGGCTTCCAATTCATTTTCAATGAAACCGGGCGTTGACGCTCCCACAACGCCCTACGCGGGCGTCAACGCCCTGTTTCATTGAAAATGGAGGCGCCGCCTGCTCCGCTGTAGTGGACACGCAGGGTAACACAGCACACAGGGCTCTAATATAGGCCACACGGCTTTGACAGAGGTCACAGGGCTGTCCAGTTTCTGCTCATAGAAGTGGCACTCTGCTACTCTGCCCTGGAACCTGCTGTTGCATAGGGACGTCAATATTCACGATGTGTGGTTGGGAACGCTCACTCTGCACACCCACTGGGGAAAAGGAAGCAACCCGTGATGATGAATCACTGTTAAACTGAAGTTGAATTAGGTGAATGGAATGTTATGAGCAAACATGACACTGAATCATGAAACTGTGTAGCTATACAGTGTCAGTTGGTCTGTGATGTCAAATCAAAACTACATGGACCAGTGTGCTTTAACGAAATTATTTTGGGTTGAGGAGTTAATGTTCTAGTTAAGTTGTTTTGAAGTCGTTTTTCTCCCCTTCCTGGGCACTTGAGATGAAGTGGAGAATGAGAGTGATAAGTAGAGGTCAGCCAAGGGCACAAGGAGCTCATCCCTCAATGGCTGTGTGCCCTCGTCCGTAGAGACACACTCGCATGCTCGCACACACACACACACAAACACTCACAAACACATACATGCACGCACACACACACTCCAAGAATACCTCTCTGTCCAACTGGAGCCAATCTCGTTACAAGCATGATGTTATTCTTCAGTAAAATATGAACATAGCTGGTAAACATAGTTGTACTTGGCTCATCCCCCGGATCTCTTACATCTTCTGTCCATGATGGAATCTTGGATAGAGAGAATGTAAAACAGGGCTGCAAGTATCATTAAGTTGCTACGGGATGTTTTATGTTAAAGGGCTGTTTTTGTTGTTATTACTGTTACTTAACAAGGATAATAGAAACATCCCCCACATTATGATATAAACCCTGCCCTGAGCCAGCAATATATATATGTTTAACCCTGCATGAGATTTCAATTTCAAGGAGCTTCTCTCTGTTTGCCGGTCCTAATCATATACTACAGGACAAGGATCCTCCAGGTCTAGCCAGTGAAAGACCTAATAGGACTGCACTTATGTAGGATACTCTATTGTTAGCTGTGCTCAAGTCCATATAGCCTGGACAAACGGGCTGGCCACCCATAGCGACCAGATGTTCCTTTATTTTGCTTTTTTAAAGGGCAGACCGGAGCATTTTGTCTCCAAATCTCCATAGACTAATCTACGGCTAATAAAAAAGTCAGTCTTTCTAACTGTTGTCTTAACCTTGCTGCTGGCAAAGTGGAGTGGCTGCAGAAAGACCCAGTGTGAGAGAATATTCCAGCACATAGAAACCGTAGCTCACAGCCACAAGCAGCACTGTAGTAGCAACTTCTTATTTTGGCAGGTGGTCCCGACTCTTGTCAAGGTTTTCAACTCAGCATTATAAATCTGCCACTAGTGCATAGAACATCTTGTGAATTTGTCTCTCCTGCTCTGACAGCCCCAACCAATACAACTCACCGTGAAAACCAACAGCACAAAATGACATTGCAGACAGATGGTGGTACATGAAGCAATGAACTAGAGAGAAGTAATGGTACAGGATTAACTCCCCTGCTCCCGCACAAACCCTCCGTCAAATACAATTGAACTGAAATGAAATATGTGCTCTTACTAAGTTAGTATTTTATTGTCCTCTTTGTGAATTTGACTGGAATACATTTGAGTCTGGGCAGTCCTGACCACCTGATGTGGTCAGGAGCCTCTCTGTGACTAACTACCTCTAGCTCCCGTTGTGCTGCTGTATCTATGGTCACACTTGCAGCCTTGGTGACTCACAAGCCTCTGATCCTCACCCTTCCTTTTCACAAAGGGGGGGAGCCTCCCAACCACTGCCGCCATCCTTTCTCTGCCTTTTGTTCTGCCAGTTACAACGACAAAAGAAGTGAGTGGCAAGGTTAAACGAGGGAGTCATTATTCCAAATAGTTGTTTTCCCCTTGAAGACCCCAAAAAGATCCTCTCCCATCCACCCTCCAGAGACAGGCCTGGTGGTGGACTACATGCAGGGACGGGAAACAGAGGGAGCCATGCACTACCAACCACAGATGAGGGAATTCCGTACATTATGCCAACAACTTCAAGGGTTGTAACAGCAGGGATTTCCTGTCAGGGACAGTGACAGTACAGTCATCTCTACAGTTAAGACATCTTTTACACAATATCCCAAACCAGATATTGCCAGTATACCCTGAAGCAAATGAGTTGATTCTGAGGCTGGACTTTTTATTTATCTGGACTTTACTTTTTTTTTTAAGTACCTATAACTTTATCATGGGACAGTTGTGGGATTACACAATTAATTGACTGGATGCAGTATTTTGGGGTCCTGAAAATACACTGATTTCAATTGGGACCAAACAGGAATTAGCTTCAAATTACTTTAACAAAAGTTTTATGTTGCAACATTGGGATTTGTCATTGTTTGGAGTCCTAGTTTGTTCCTTCAGACTAAATATTTGCTTCAACATTAGTCCTGATGACAAATACTTTAGAACAGAATTTGGAATTCCACATTGTGTGGGCTAAAGAGAAATGTCTTCACTTCCTGGAAGTGGAGAGTCCACAAATGTTTCCAAAACACTCTGTCTTGTGCTAAGAATTTGTACACATGGTGTTTGGTGGGTGTGGGCTGAGTGAGGGCGGTATGGGAGACAGGCTGAGTTCAGTGCCGGGCAGGCATCAGGGCAGGTGAGAGTCCAGATAGAGAATGGGATGGGGCAGGGGGTCTTTTAGTAAGTGGACTGCCCCTGCTAATCCATCTGTAGTCAGTTACTGAAGAGAGCAAGGAAAACTGACAGGTTTTAAGAGATACGCTGCCTGCCAGGTAGGTGCTAGGTAATTTTAGTGTGCTTGTGTGTGTATGTATGTCTGTGTGTGTGTTACTCTATCTGAAACACTGTATGCACAGCACTGATGTGTGACCTAGAACGAATAAGCAAATACTGTCATTAAGTATTCTGAGAAATCCCAGGTGTAAAGTAAAACATTAAACAAGTAATGGGACTAATTAGGAACCATGCATACAGTAAAGTTGGACCAAAACATTTAGCAAATTGTGATATCAGTACATTCCTGTCTCATGTAGAATTTATTTGAAAAAAAAAGTCATATCTTACCATTCTTTATGCCATGTTATAAGCTTGAAAATACAAGTTTTATAAAACCAGAATAGTGTAGACTATAGAGTACAATACTGGTGTTTAGTCATCCAAATACATTTACCCACACCCCCTCCCCTCCAAATAACCTTGGGCTATAAAACAATGATGTTATAACATTTCAGGAGGAAGTTGAAATTGAGTGCCAACATTGGCATGGTCAGCTCATTCTTGGGCAACAGCTGTTCAGAACTGTACATGAAACAAATATAAAAAGTGTGTATGAGTGCGTGCATGTGTTTATGTGTGAGGGTGTAAGAGATGGGGCCTGGCCAGGGAATAAGTGACATTGTGTAATTCTATTGTCTTTATGGGTACAGTCTGATACAAATACAAGTTTCCCTGAAGACACAATTCACATTTCTCAAGAGAAAATCCAATAAACTGGTTTGACTGGTAAACAAACCACCCACACAATGACAGTTCCCAAACTGCTTTGGGGAGTAAACTGAAAAGAAGGAAATCACAAGTGAGACTGTTACGCCACACCGACAGAAGAAAGGATGACAGTGCTTCCTATGCTGACCAGCTTCAGCTGGCCACAGACCAAGCAGGAGTATTAAATTCACTCAAACTCATCCTTTCCCCTCACCGAATGTAATAATAGCGGACAGCAGATCAGCAAGGTCACTGAGAATGACAAAGTCAACTGGCCAGAAAAGTTATTGGGAGAAACGTTATGTAACACAGGAAGAGAGGACCCCACAAAGGTGCGGTAGACTGACTGACTGATCCATAGGAAGCGCTGGAGAACTGGGTCTTCCCTGTTCTCCCCGGTTCTGACTGGGGTGACCCCTCTGGCTGAGGGGCACAGCTGCTCCTCATGTTCCCCTCGACCCACACACAAACACCTTAGCCCCAGCCCCCCAACACACACTGCTTATACTCACTGGCTTACATACCTCATCATCAGGAACAGGCCCTTCCAGACAAGTATCCTTGTAGCAACGTGCTGTCCCTCCAGTGTGTGTTCCGTAAACACCCCCAGCCCTCGCCCTCACAGCAGAGAGCCACTTGCATAACAGTCAGAAGCCAAGCAGCACAAAATGATTGCACATGGAGAGGGCCTGTCTGGTTCATGAGAAAAATTCCCAGTGAAATTGTCACACTGCCGATTCCTTAGGTCGTTTTAGGCTACTCTGAATCGATGTTGTAAAGCGATGCAGATGTGTGTCTAACTGTAAATACATATTGTAAATGCTGTATGTATGTGTGTGTGTTCTGCAGGGATGGTGGGGAGAGAGACACTGCCTGCCCCTCAGCTGTTGCCCTCTGGGGATACACACCTTCTTCACACTGGGAACTCGCTCAACCTTACCTGCAGGTACGCTTCACACACCTTCCAGCACACACAGAAACCCAACATGTTTATTAATGAAGTGAAGTCCCTGGTCAGAAACATTGGTGTGATGTGTCGTTTTTCATTAACTGTTTTGCTCCTTAGTACTGACATAGTGAGTCTGTCTGATAGAGATAAATACAAGGTAGAGATTTGTGTCTCTACTGTAGCATAGTGCACTAAAGGTTCCCCCCCCTGTCCCCCACACACACACCGCTCCCTTTAGCCTTTTATTAGACCTGGGTCAGGGGGTGAATCCTGGTACAGACCCAGGTGCTGCCTGTTCTCTGGTCTCCATCACAGCAGCAATAAAGGCCCCTTTAGACGGACAGGTCGAGCGGAGGTGAAAGAGAGGGTGGGGGGAGAGAGAGAGAGCAGGAGACAGAGAGCGGAGAGGGCGTGAGAGAGGCTCTAGGACAGTCAGACCACAGACTACGACACGACCAACCAGGAACAGGAAGCAGTGTGGTCCCCATTTATCAATCGGTTCCAATTGCCTCTGGGAGGAGAAGTTGGGGGGGGGTCTGGGGCGTTGGAGGGAGAGGCAGCCCCTACCGCGGAGCACACGTTTGTTAAGCGTTTAGAGAGCCTTGCATCATTTCTGTAGGCTCGCCAGGAATGCAAAGCCCCATGGGCCTATCTAATGCAACGCTTCCCTACAAGGCCATGTGCTACAAAGTCTGGCCAGTGCTGCCCAGGCTGCCTAACGATGAGATGAGAGTTTGAAGTTGCTTGACCCGTAGGCTCTGTATGCAAAAGCAGTGGTATGCAAGACATGTTTGAAGCTCCTCTGGGATCGCTTTAATGAGACCTCTAAAATGGACACTGTTTGGAAATGTGTGTTATTCATGCATCCTCATCCCAGGGAGCCTGTGTTCCCATGTGAAAGTCTGGGTTATCAGACGACTCGGAATCATCGGAACGTTCCTCAAACACTTCAAAATAAACATTGTTTGAACAGTCTTGGAGGGAGGGTCCTGACCTGGCACACCGAAACAAGTGCTGTGACATTTGAGAACTAAATTCTCAGGCATCATTTGTTGAAACTCGCTGAAATGTTGAAATGTACTTTCTGGGAAAATGAATCACACTAGTCAAAGCCATAATGATTCAGCAACTTGGAGGTCAGTGGTTAGTTCTTAGTGACTACCGTAAATCTAATGGTCTCCTCTGAGCCTAGTGCCTTACACACCAGAGGGCAACAATCAGGACCAGGCCGTTAGGGCAGGTGATGACATGAAGATGACCCAGGGGTAGTGGCCCAGGAGTCTGGTGCTGCACGGGAGCTGAGGCAGGGAGGGCTGCTTGGCCAGGCTTGTCAACACTTTGGGATCCATTCACTTTCCTTTCACCCCAACAGAGTGCACAATGAAATGCAAGGATTTTGAAATATTTAATGCCTAAAACATTTCATCACTCCTTTGTAATAACATTAGAAATAACCGAATTATCTGTGCTGTTGTGGATGTCAGGGGCTCGGCCCCGCTGCTCTGGAGCCTGCCCTGGAGGGGGGTGGCGTCGGAGGGGGTGCAGGTGGAGGAGTGTAGTCCCGGGCTGCAGGCATACTGCAGCCAGCTGCTGGTGCATCACCTGGGACCCAGCGACACGGGCCTGTACAGCTGCACGTACAAGTCCAGCTCCTCAGATCTGTCCAGCTCAGCCTACGTCTATGTGAAAGGTAAGACTTCTGATGGCGTTATGCTGCAACTAGGGTTGCACATTTCTTTACCATCTTGAATCTTTCATTTAGTACTCGCATAATGCACAATACACACTGCAAATTCACACAATATGTGTTTCATTAAAGGGTGTGAAGAGTGATGGAACAATACAGAGAAATCCAGTTGCTAAATCCTCAATGTTGACAACGTCCTCTTCAGTCTAATTGGAAGCCAGTCATCTCCATCGTGTGAATTTAGTTTAAAATAAGAATAATGCTTTTTTTCTATAAACTTTTGACAAGGGTTTTTTCTGTTGGTTTGTTTTTATCGCATATGTTAATTTGTAACACAGGGCCCACGTTTTATATCATCAGTTTCCCACCATGATAGTGATTCTAGATTTGATGACACTGACAGAACAGTATGGCATAAACGGAGCCAACAAACACACCAACACTTAGTGGCGGTAATGGCCAGCGGCCGGGACCCGGTCAGCGAGCAATCTGACGTCTTCCTGCACGATACAAGAGCTGGAAGACATCCAGTCCTGCTGAGGAAAAAAAGAGAGGGAGAGGGGGAGAAATTAAGCAAAGACTCCATCCTACACCTCATTTAGCCTACTGCAAAGGATATAAATCAGCACATGTGGAGGAGTGGACAGTTTATAGTGACTAATATAAGACTGCATCTGCATACAGGGGGGCAGGTTTCATGTTCATGGGGGATTTAGACCAAGTGAGACTCTCTCTCCCCATCTCTCTCTCTCTCTCTCTCTCATCCTCAAGCAATTTCACTGGTGCCCGACTTCTTGTGGAAGCGGGAAGGAGAGTGTGATTGCGTCGGAAGCTCTGCTCGTTGACTATTATTTCCTGCTCCGGCTTCTGTTTTTCCAGCCTCTCCCGTGGCTCCTGCAGCTTCACACGACAGCAATGCTGCTTTCTCCCTGTCCCAGGCCCCTGTCCCAGGCCCGTGGCCCAGGGCCTGGGCCACGGGGCCTAGCGCCCTCTCAGACATGTGGTGTGAGCTGTAATCAGCTGACAAACAGCACGTAAACACCTTCCTGGGAGCACGACAGGAGAATAGAGTAATTAAAGCATGATGCCTTGTAACATTAATTACAGCTTTTTACAGTATGCCGCCTGCTGCAACATGATTGCAATACTTTAGTTCAGACATCTTGTTTAAAAAAAGTGGAAGGAAGTAAGAGTCATAGCAAAAAATGTCCTGTCCTGTCCTGAATGGATGATGAACTTATAACCCACTAGTGACTTTTCCTTCTACCTCTACCATCTCGGACCCCTGACCCCTGACCCCCCCACCCCCACCCCTCCGGCCTTCTGACAGCATGCTTGTACCATGTTTAGTCTACCCACTCTCCTTTCAAAGCCCTTCAACTTCTTATTAGATCATATTCCATGTTTGTTCTAAAAATAAGAGTCCCTTTATCGCACCAATGCGGCTTGACCTCACACCAATCGCCGGGTATTTATCTAACGTTTGTCTAAGTTCCCACAGCGGTCCTCTGCAGTCAGAGCCAGCTAGAGGCACACCAGGCCTGCCCACCCTGGTGAGACAGGCCGGGTGGCTTCAGCAGAACTGTTTGTCTGTTTCTCTGCACTGGGCTGCAGCAAGCAGAATGCTGTTAGGGGAATGAGATGACCTCACTGCTGAGCCAGATTCTGACTGATCTCAGTGTGAGGTGCCCTGACGTTGCCCTGATTCAATAGCACTTGAAAGCAGAACTCCCAAACCTGATCTTGTTTGCTCGGTTTTTAAATACTATCAAAACAAACACAATGCAATCAAAATGTTCTGATGTAGTTGTTACTCCTTCGCTCTTAAGCTCCTAAACCTCAAAGGAGAATGACTCGACAGCTTTATGGGTGACAATATCTTGTTTGCAACTGGAACGTCGCTATATTGCTTCTCATCCACCTGATGTGTTCTACAGATCCTGAGCAGCCATTTGTGGAGCACCGTAATGGCATGCCAGATATCGTGTACATCTACAGACATGAGACCACGTTGGTCATCCCTTGCAGGACCACCTCTCCCAACCAGACTGTCACTCTGAAGGGGGTGAGTCTCCTCCCTTAAATACATTTGATCATGCTGGGAGGGAGGGGGGGCCACCCAGCCCAACACACACACACTCTGACAGGCCACGTTCTCACTATTGTGGACTGTGCGGTGCGTTTCAATGTCATCCGACTAAATATATTTTAAAATGGCTGCAGGTGTATTTTTCCATTCAGACTCAATACGTAGTTGAGAAAAGTGCTACTTTTTGGTTTGTACGGATGCGTTAGACCAATCAGAGCACAGACAAAACTCCACAGTAGCCCATAGGTAGTATGTGTCATGGAAATTATGAGCTTGTCCACCTTAGAAATAATTTAGCAACTGCTAATTAATTGACTGCTGTTTAAGATGGTCAAATTTAGGGCCGGGTTTTCATGGTCAGTTAATTTAAAGAAGAGTAAGGACAGGACAGCTAAAGATAAAGTTCGAACTTTCTTAAGTGTTAAGGTGAATGTGTACATTGACGTCTATATTGACGTCATCGAGTCACGAAAGCGCCGTTGCTTGTGATGTTTGCGAAGAAATATAGTAAACACCGGCTCTGTGCACTTAGGGAGTCGCAGTGTTTCTCACAACCATCAAATGGTGGGCCGGCCAAGACTCCGGATGTGGACGGAGGACAGTGGCCGGAGAGAGGCAAGCTCAGGGCCAGAGAAGGGAGTCATCCTGTCTGCTTCCTGTAAGAACAGGAAGCTACTCTTAAGACGGTTTTCTCAGAATAGAATATCCATCTATATATACAGCCTCGATCTCTCTGTTTTAAACATCAAGTCCAGGAAATGCAGATTCGAAAACACTGATGTGACTGCGCCCAATCAGAGACAACAATAGTTAGGTGGTGTTCCGGAGCGTTATTGTTTAAGATTCCAGAACTCATCTTGAGGAGAAACTGAACTTGCCATCTTTGTTCTACCCAGCATGCAGATGGATTCTGAACAGAACACCGTGGTCCCTCAGTGGTATGATGAGATAGCAGGCAAAGCCAAGCAGCCACCCCAACAATAGAAGGTTCTGTTTGGATTCTCAGGGTTGATTTACGACAATGCCTGGCCATGGACAAACATGTCTTACATAGATGGCACAGATAGGGTCTGTGTGACGTTCCTGCTCCGGGGAGATCTATGGCACTCTTCCTTCCGGCTTCCTTCCTTCCTCTCCTCCTTGTCTGCCAGCTGACCACTTGGCCATAGAACAAACAGCAGAAGTTAAACTAGGGAAAATAAAGTAATAAAGTACCCCCCCTCCCATCTTTTTCAAAGTTGACAGCTCTTCATGCATCGACGCATGGGTAATTGCAATGGTTACTCTCCCTAAAAAGAAAAAACGTAACAGCTCCTTTGATTTTCGTTTCAGGTGCACAAGATCAGAGTTTCATATCAAACACAGCCATGCCTCTTTCTACTTTAATTTGACTGGATGACTGCTTGCTAAATAAGCATTCACTCTGTCTGTGTGTGAGGCCTCCTCTGATCTGTGCAGCTTCTCTCTCTGACTGCCCTCTCAGGAACCACCCCTGACTCGGGTAATCGAGCAGGGCTTGGAGTGGGACCCGAGGGTGGGCTTCAAGATCCCCTACGGCTCCCAAACCATCTACAGCCAGCTGACCTGTGTCTCTGATGCCAACGGACGACGGGTCGAGTCTACATACATCCCCCTCCGAATCAGTCAGTTCTCACCTTACCTAGACGAGATGTGGATATCATCTAATACACTTTGTCATTGCAATTTCTATTTCAACAATGAAGCGCTTAAAGTGGTTTCGATCATGGGTTATTATACGTGTATAGTACCTGTCCTTGATCATTTCGATTGACGTCCTTTTCACTGTGTCCATGATTAACACTGTTGTGGTCACTGCAGCTTCTACTCTGAGGAACGTGAAGTCCACCCCAGACAGAGCTAGGGTTCTTGTAGGAGATACCCTCCAACTCAACTGCTTTGGACAAACCACCTTCAACGGGAGAGTTGTGTTTCACTGGGACCTACCCAAGAGAGCAGTGAGTTCCTAGTGGTCAGTGGGACGGATGGCATTGTGCTTCTGCTGATGACATAGTGCTCAATTGCTGATTGGTCAAATGTGTACCCAGGCCAATCGCACCTATACGGTCAAAAAAAGCAAAGAGAAGCCCAGTAAGAACAGCACCTGGACCAGCAGCTTCGAGGTGGCCCACGTCACCATGGAGGACAGAGGGATGTACAGGTGCACTGCCCAGGTCGACACGACCAAGAAGCACGCCGTCTCCAGGGTTCTGGTCTATGGTGAGTGGATCGATGTATCAAACCGCACAGAGCTGTGTCAAATGATATTTGAAATTCGGTTGAGAACTGCTGTCTGCTAGTCCCCTTATCTTGTCGAAACGCACCATCCACTGAACTGAAAGAGGAAAAAATCAGGTCAGGGTCTGTTGCTGATAAAAGTCAGCTGAGTTGCATTAAGTGTTGCTTCTTTATGGTCTGAGTCCACACTGTCAAGTCTCTTCTCACTGGCACCTTATGTTTCAGAACATCCGTTCCTAAACATCACCCACAAGCACAAGGCCAGAAGAGTGGTCATCGAGGGGGCCAAGCATGTGGTGTTGGAGCCCAGGGTCAATGCACTGCCTGCTCCAGACATCATCATGTGGTAGGAATGCGACCCATCGTTCGCTTTGTGCAAAGTCAACGTTATATAACAGAGACAGACAAGCCAGCATGATAGGATTGGAAACGGAAAATGTCATACAGCATGTTTATCTCTGCATACAAATATATCCTGGTGTGTTTCAGCACTTTACCTCAGACTGGCAAATTTCAGCCTTAGTGATCGGCATATGTCATACTTAGAGATAACTTACCTGACACTTCTCCCCTGTCCCAGGTATAAGGACGGAGTCCCCATCTTGAACTCCACCTGCTATGAGTCCTCAGAATACAGCCTCACCATCAGAGAGGTGAAGAAGCGAGATGAAGGGGTCTTCACCATCTCTCTGGGCAACCAGGAGAAGGGCTTGTACAGGAATCTCAGCTACACTCTGGAAGTGGATGGTAAGCTGCCTGTATATCCCTCCAAATGACGGACAATCCTAAGGAAATGAATGCTAGGCTGTGCCATGATCCAGTGTGTGTGTGTGTGTGTGTTTGTGCTCTGGTTCTGGGCCTGGACTCAGCAGTCTCCTGAGTACTCAGCACTCTGCAGTCCAGCCCCAGGTTCAGACTGCGCTGGACGGCAGGTAGCAGCTCCAGAATGAGAAGAATTTGGGGTCTTGTTGTTTCCAGGGCAGGATTGACGTAGCAGGGGCAGCTGGTGCTGATTAGCGAGGCTCTTTTGAAGGGGCTCGGAACAGTGTGTAAACGGTCTGGGCTCTGCTCTGCACGCAGACCTCAGTCACTCCACATACACACACACATACATACACACACACATACTCACACACTGTACTCACCCCCTAGTCAGGGTCATTTATTTACATCCTCACCATGTGTATATACAGTGCAGCTCATGTAAACACATTGTTCTCTAGACTCGTGGCATAGGCTTGTGTTTTGGAGGGAAATGTTTTCTGATTGTGCAGAATAATGTGTTGTCATAGTGATATCATGAATACTGCTGACTGGTAACAAAACTCCCAACTGTTTGTCTATTTTCAACCCATTCTTTTTCTGTTTTCAGGAATTAATCTATTAAGAGTGTAAAGATCATCCCTACGCTCCCATATAAACAGTGTTTATGGTCCTTTACTATATCGAGTAACATGTAACATATTATTATTGGATTGACACAAAACACAAGTCTTCGACACAAATAATGGAACGGGCGAAATGTTTCTGTTTTCTGGTAACAATTAGGAAACTATTTTAAAACATCTATCAAGTGTTTGATGTACTGTAGGCCGAGAGCACATGCTCAGCAAGGGACCAACTGAGGACAGCAGTGCTGAGAGATAATATTGGGTGTGGAATTTGCCTGCAGATTAGAGGCCCCGGGTTCAAATCCCCCCTGTCCATCGCTTTGGATTAAAGTGCCTGCCAATTGAACACATTCTTATTTGGCATGACAGAACCATTTCAGGGCTCGCCTTCTCTCACTGACTGAGACAGAAAGAATCAGTTATTACACGTCATTTCTCTCTCTCTATCTCTCTACTACTTTCTCTCTATGACTCTATGTCTCTCTCTCTCTATGACTCTATGTCTCTCTCTCTCTCATTCCCCCCCTGGCTAGTCAACGGGCCACATCTGGTCTGGAGACAGGGAAGCTGGAGCAGGGTATCAATCAGCTTCAGGCACTTCAGAGCCTATGGTCCATAGGACAACTGGTGTCAATGACACCTTCTTCATGCTTAGTCATTATGACTAACTCCCCTCGTTATAAAGACATTACATGGTCTGACCATTGGGGTAGACTATCGTGGATGTAACCTCTGTTAAAGTTGTAACATCTGTGTGTGTGTGCGTGTGTGTGCGCGTGTGATCCACAGTGAAGCCTAAGATCTTGGAGGAGGAGGTGGCTACTGCAGACGTGCAGCCCTACATGTTCGGCAAGCAGCACAAGTTAACCTGCACAGCCACAGGATCCCCCACGCCTCAGGTCACGTGGCTATGGCAACCATGTCACCCGGGCCCAACCATCAAAAAGTGAGTCATTATCTTGTGCTGTGGTACTGTAGGCTGTACTCTTTTTATTTTTTTTATAAAGAAACAAGTAGAATGATTATTTACACATTGACCAAACATCAGCCACATTTAACCCCTTGATATCGTGTTCTCCGAACCCACAGAATCGAAACTGGACTGAAAAGTCATAGTGTTTCCTTAATTCTCAGCAGGGAATGAGTAACAGGCTTATCAGTTTCACCTTAAGTCCTTTAGTTCCAAGTAACAGACACATAGAAAGTAACAGTGTCAGTCTCAGTTGTACAAACAGTCATCTTTTCTAAGCAGTTGTAGCTCTACTTTGGAGCTGGGCCTTGTCCTGACAGAACCAGTCTGCTCTACTTTCTGTAGGCACTATTTGTATGTCGCCTTGGATTCAAGTGTCTGTGAGCTCAGAACCATAGAACCCTCTGCTGTACCTAACCAGAGACTTCCACAAAAATCACAGTGCATTCATCCGTACATTAATATTAGTTTATTAAACTTGTTTTTGTGGATCTGATTAGTCTAGAGTGCAGCCTGCTTAGATGATCATGGGTGATTGTGTGTAAATGTCAGCCTGCTTGTGAACCTTCCTAAACAAGAGGAACATTCCCCGAGTGCAGGAGCAGGGCCAGTGGGGGTCCAGTCCAGTTGTAAGATCAGGCAGACAATGGGCCATTACAGCAGGGTTATCAGAACACAACACGGCTGGCAAAACAACTCTTTGGAGTGGCGCACAATGGAGGAACTGAATTATGTTACACTCCAGGCAGCATGTAACTATGCCTCCGTTAATTATCCATAATTATTTTGTCTGAAAAAACACGCCGGGCTGCCAAGTTTGTGACAGAAATAATGGCGAGGGGTTAGTGGTGTCAAAGTGCCCTTGTTCTGCAGCTCCAGAGATAATCAGCGCTGGCACTGGATACACTGGCTCACAAACGTTAAACACACCGGAGGTTTCCACCAGCTAATGAGGGAGACAGACAGAGGTCGGTGGGAGGCATATTGAACAAATGTTTGTTTTATATAGTTCAGGACCTTTCTAGTACATGTCACTGCAAATAGAATACTTAGTCTCAGGGTGCGTACCCGGTGTAAACTCCTGTCCCTTAGTAGGGAGAGTAGTGGAAGCACAATGTCTGATAACTGTGGGAGTTTGTGGGCTGTGGGAAGGGAAAAGAGGAACCTGGAGTAGGACAAGGAAGGCTGGGCGGGGAGGGGGGGGGTTGTCGGAGGTGGAGGTTGGGGGGGGTCATTCCTTATCAGCAGGGTGAGAAGTTATCAGCCGTCCCTTGTTGACCCACCAAGGTCTGGGGATCAGCCTTATCTCTTGTGACCAGAGCGTGAGGGGGGGGTTCCTGTGTGAGCTGACGCACAGCACGGCCCTTCCTGTCACGCTGCCGTTTCCTCTGCCTGGCTGCCTCCCCACTCATCAGCCTGATGGTTTCCCTCCACAGGCAGAGGAGGGACAGGCTAGCAGACGGAGACACAGGCAGCCGAGGGAGAGACAGACAGATAGAGGGAAAGAGAAAGAGGGAGGGAGGGAGGGAGGGAGGGAGGGAGGGAGGGAGGGAGGGAGGGAGGGAGGGAGGGAGGGAGGGAGGGAGGGAGGGAGGGAGGGAGGGAGGGAGGGAGGGAGGGAGGGAGGGAGGGAGGGAGGGAGGGAGGGAGGGAGAGACGGGCAAATGAGAAGAGACAGACACAAGACACTATCTTAATTTGTACCGACTTTTTCATCAATCTGTGTTTATCCAGAAGTTTAATGTCCCTTGTCTTCTCCACATCACAGGTGCTTGATTTACATTGAGCCTATCCCAGTCCAGATACACACAAAAGGCAATTATCCACACAACTGGATTGAAAGCATCAACAACAGTACAGAGCTGCTGAAGGGAAGCATGGAACCAGGAAAAGAGAAAAAGGTTTTTGCCTTTTATTTTTATTTTTTGTTGTTTAGGAGAAATTAATTACATAAACTGTAGAGTATGTTGCTAACTTCTTCATTGAAAATGGGTAAGTGGACCTGGAAAGAATTTATGAAATGAATTACTCATCTAAACATGGTATTCACTTTCTTTGCAGAACCATTCAAATGAATGGGGATCTTGCAGTCAACTTTCAATGGGAAACGTAATTTGAATGGGATTTAAATTGACAGTAGATTAGTGCATCAGAAATATCACTTTCTAGTTTGTATGGCATTGATAACTACTTCCACATACATCTCAACAGGCCCTGTATTCAGCAAACACCACACATATATCATCATGTCTCATATAATTGGACTTGGATGTAACAAGGCCCCTCATCCACAACCACAGTGGAGCATTCTAGCGCTCAGGATCTCTGCCAGCTTTTTGACTCTGTTCAGACGAGCTCCTCTAAACCACCTATCTGTCCTAAAACTAACCATAGAATATATTTGCCCTGCTAGAGTGAAATACACCCACTCTCTCACTGTCTCTCACACACACACACTTTCTTAGAACGTCTTTTTAATGTAACCCTTGGCTGTAAATGAAGCAGCTGCAGGCTCAGCCTGGGCTTGGCAAGAGAGCAGCCTTTATTCTAACATCAGTGAATCTTTGTGTTTTGGAACACTGAGAGCAGCGGACTCCTCATAAATAGCACAATAGCCATACGGCTCAAGCCATGCATGTGCAGGCAGCTTAGAAGGGCCTTTTATAGAGTATCTCCTCACTGTGCTGACCTGTGCATGGATCAGATACATTTGAACAACAGCACCTTTTTGGAGGCAACTGTGTGCTGTGCTGTGTCTCCTTTCGTGTCATGTTAATATGTTGAGTGTTACAGATAATGGCATGAGCAGAATGCATGGAAACATATTACATAAACAGAAAGGCTTAGCTTTCCAGTGGTCCACACATTTTTTATGACCTCACAACTGAAACAAAGGTTGGCACATTTCGTCATTTAAACCTGCATCCACTAAACAGTCAATCACTTCCTCGTTCAAAAAATTGACCTCCTCTTGGCACACATTTCTAAGCCATGCTGTACAATGGAGAGACTGTAGACATCACAGCTCATGTCCTAAGGGAGCTTGTTACTAAAACCACTCACCCCAAACTTAATTAAGTGCAGACCTCAGCTGCTTCCCCCAAAAGTATATCTAGGATTAGTTGAAAGACAGCCTGTCCAACATGCTGGGTCAAATTGGGGCATAAATCCACCAGCATGTTAGCATTTCAACAGGAAAAGCAAACCACAAGAGGAGAAAAACAACAGTAATCTATCATTAGCCAAGCACGAGCAGGTCTAGTAAACCTGACTAGCCTCTATTCCTCTTCTGTAATCCAGGAGTTGCAGATTTATGCAGGTATTTTCCCTTCCTGACCATGCATGATTAATGGTTCTCAGATTCATATTAACTGGGCACACACACAGCCAGTAACAGAAGCTTAGGCCCAATTCACAGGGAATAAGTTCCAATCTGTGATTGACATAATAAGGGGAGGCGCCTTTTTATTTACAGGCTTTGTGGCCAAAACGCCAGTGCTTTACTGGGGTGAGGACTAAGGGTCAGTGATAACAAGCGCTGCTTTAAAAGAGAGGGATTTGTTGGGAGTGAATTCTTCTCTGTCACCCCACATAAATCGTTGTGGCCCGTGAAAATGAGTGTGCCCGGGGCCGGGCCTCTGAGGGGCTCCCCAATGCTCCTGGAAGAGCGCTCACGGTAGGGGGGGCAGAGTGGCCGGGCGAGGGGGGGTAGAGGTGGGGCCGGGGGTCACAGTGCGTCTGGTCAGGTCACCACTTTGGGACCGTGAGCACTTGTTGAGATGGCTGTTTTAGAGCTTGTGTTACATCATTGTGAGTAATGGCCGTAAGGTGATACCGCACAACCATGCCGTTAGCGCTTTGACAAACGTCATAACAATTTGAGGTGGACAACTTAATGTCACTTTTTAACTGCTTTGCTTTTCTGCCTAAACATGTTTACACAGCTCCCATAGTGAGTACTTGCCTTGAGCACTTACAACACTGAAAACACTGAAAATGTGGCAAAGGCTAAAGCTGTGTTTCTGAGGGTCAGAGCACAATAGTTCCTGAAGCCCAGGAAGTTTCTCCCAGACAATACAGCCACAACATTCTGAGGCTTTTGATATATCTACAATGAAAACAGATGTCATTCTGAACAGAAAACAGAACCCCATGCAATCTGGCCCCTGGTCCAAATCTCAGTTATTATTATGTCTACTTAAGCCAGTAAATGGGTTCTACTCAAGCGGTGACAGAATTAAGTGTGACATTGTAAATGCTCTTCAGGAAATGACATGGGAGCAGGCGTTCCTTCTGTGCAGAGGAGACACAGTGGGGTTCAAGACTCCAGATGTATCCTTCTATTAATGTGAAACACTGGAGAGTATAAAACACACAAGGCTTAACGTTGGCCAATGACCCCACCTGCTAATAGTATATAACCATGGGATCATTTAGTGCGGTAATGTCAAATGTGCTGAATGGACTTTTTTTTACAAAACAATGGATACGTGTTTGTGCTTTATGTCAGTAGTCTACACTTGCATTGTGTTATTGGAAACCATATTTTATGCTGACCTGGACATGCAGTATTGTATTATATATATTTGTATCTTGGTGATGTGTCACCATGTTCAGACTTTGACAAGTAGGACAACGGACTTCCTGTATTTTCTTGATTGCGCCATACTGATTGGTCTATGCTTCTTCTGTCCCGCCCCCAGACTGTGAGCATGCTGGTGGTGGGAGTGGCTAACGTGTCGGGGGTGTTCTCCTGCTCAGCTCAGAACAAACTGGGCACCGCCACCCTGCGAACCACCTTCTACGTGGACAGTAAGTGGGTTACTCTGGAAACATCTTGGGGAGACGTTAACAAAAAAGAAATGACCTCAAGTTGATTTTGTACCGCACAGTTTGAAATTACAAGGAGAAATGCTCCGGTGGGTTTTATTTTATCGGCCAGGCGTACTGTACTCCATACATTTGGTTTCTGTCAAATGACCTACACATATGCACTGTAATGAACAGTGACGCTGGAGAAGGAATGCACAGATTGTATTGTGCAATAAAGAGACTGGGGGAGTGGGGGGGGGGGGGGGGGGTGCATTAATTGAAACCATCTTCTCACGACACAGGCAGGCCTCAGGATGGAAGAGAGGCAGGCACACATGTCCTGAGCCATATGGTGCTGTATTAATGACTCCAGTTTAAAAACTGCTCTGAAACTCACAGCAAAGCCGGCTTGTCGTCCTTCCTTTCAGTGATCCTGCTGCTGCTACGTGAATCCCTTTTAAATGCATTTGATCTGAGCACTTCCAAATGTTGAGAATTGAAAACCCATCAAGTTGGTTATGCAACACCTGCGTGAGAGACCTTTTGTTAGACGCAAGCACTGCTCTTATTGGAGGAAAGGACTGAGAGTACTATGGCAAAAGCTCCTGGTGATAGATGTGAAAATGAATAGGAAAGGGCTGGGGCTGGGCCCGGGGTCAGCCTGTGATTGGAGGCCAGGCAGGATGCTAAGCTCTGAGGATCCGGCTTTAGAGAGAATGGGAGAATTCCCAGGAGTGAGTACTGCACCATTCCAGAGGTGGGGATGACTGAGAACCATGGAATGTTGCTGAAACGAGGACAGAATTGTAATAACAGCTGTCTTCTCTTACGGAACACAGAATGCTCTCCAGCGTTCTGCATAAACAAGCGCCGTCTGGCCCCCCCGGGGTCTGGCCCCTCGCCCCGCCTCCTATTGGACGAGGGCAGAAGCGCCATCAGCCTTGCCGTCCACAGGCAACGTGCTTCCAATTAGCAGTGATGAAACAGGAAATAGCTGCTAATTTGACATTCCTGGCACCGTGATGTGCGGAGGCCATGTTAGGCAACTCAGCCCCAAAATAGCTTCAGTCAGCTGGGTCCAGGTGGATCTTCCTCATAGAAAGGAGCTTATGTGAAATCTCTTGGCATGAGATTGATGATTCTCAATCACAGTTGTAGTAGTCCTTGTGAGCTCCCTAAAATAAGATAATACCATTTTAGATGACACATATTCAATTGTGCAGTGTATGATATTTCTTTTGTCTGTAAGTTTCAGTTTGTTTTAAAAAGCTGGTGTGGTAGGAATTACATTTAGTTTTTCCTTCTGCCGTATCAGATCACTCCCAGCACCTGGCCATCGAACCCCAGAGTGCCATCGAAGGCGATGACATCACTCTGACCTGCCGTGCCACACGCTACCTATACACGGACCTGCAGTGGTACGACCCGCAGAACCGCAGCGTCACCACCAGTGAGCTCCAGCTCAGCCCCTATGCCATCTCCCTGGCACTCATCCTGACCAACGTGTCTCGGGACCACACGCTAGGCTACCAGTGTCGGGCCCAGAACCACCAGAATAAAGTCACGCAGAAGACATCTGTTCTGACTGTCAATAGTGAGTAAGCAGAGGAATGAGACCAAGTCTGGTCAATGTAGTTTTTTCCCAGTTTTGGCTGAACCTCCTAAGAACAGTCAAGTTAATATGACTGCAGACTGTAGAGGTCCAGCTGCGGTAGATCCTCATTCTGAAAAACTCTTTATGTCATAATGAGTTAGCCAGGAGAGGAATATTGCAGCAAAGCAAAAAGATCTTAACTCTCTCATGTGTACGGTATTTGATTGGCCCAGAGAGGAAACACCCCTGGCTGAGCCAGAACCTGACCAATCAGGACGTGAACAGCAGCAGCACACTGACATTAGCCTGCTATGCCTTGGGAGTGCCCCCCCCCTACATCACCTGGTACAAGGACAACATACCTGTGGAGGAGGGACCAGGTGAGGCCTACTTGACCAACACTATGCTGCACTACACATTCAGTGTGACACTAAAGAACTTAACAACATAACTTCCTGACTGTACTGAGCAGCTAAACAAAATGTCAGCAGTGAAATGTAATAAATATTGATTTCAAGTGAGCGTGTGTGTGGTGCAGGTATCACCCTGAGGGAAGACGGAGTCTTGATCATCGAGAGAGTGAAGAAAGACGACGAGGGTCTGTACGAGTGCCAGGCCAGCAACGACAAGGGCAGCGTCAAAACAAGCGCTGTCGTCACCGTAGTGGGTGAGCTGCTGACCATCTCCATCTCAGCCCCACAACAGCACACACACACATACACACACAGTCGTCAGATAATCAGAGTGTGACCATTTGATGAGTCATTGTAACTCTATTCACAATGCTCTTTGACTGGTTGAGTAACAGTCTGTAAACCACATCCGGTCAACCAATTAAATTGTCTACTAACACTGCATGACCATACAAAGCTTCTAAAAAAAACTAACATTCCAAGCTTCTAAAAAATCCTCTGCCAGATTTGGACATGTGTTCATCTGTCCCCAGTACAAATAGCTCCAGCCAGAAATGATTTCCAGTGTCCCCTGAGAGAGATGCTAGAAATGCCAGAAGAATTCCTCTGCAGGTTTTATGATAGAGGCTCCAGCCAGGTCCTTGCCCGCGGGACATGACCTTGCAAGGGGTGTTAAGAGGTCCACTAATGACTGTGGCCATGGCCCACCCGTTATCCTGCACTGGGACTGGAAACACAGGCTGGAGCACGGAGAGGGGGCAGGGGACGCAATAAGGTCATGTGACAGTATTCTCCTAACTAGACCTGGCACCAAAAACAGATTCCAGTTCGTTCAAGCCCAAATCCCTCGGCATTCAGCCCCTGATGTCGGAATCATCCATTCTGTAATGAGAAAGATGTTCTGCAGAAGTAGGACTATCAGTGTAAACTTTTGATTTGGTCTTTTCATGTAGTTCCTGCAGCTCCATGCAGTGTGAGTGGGCTACAGTGTGTTGACACTGGGACATTGTTGTGTGACGATTGATTTAAAACAGGGTGGTATACATAAACAAAGAAGTGTGTTTCCTCCTGAAGCTGGCATGTGTGTACATAGTGTACAACTCATCAGAGGACGTAGGTCAACTGTCAAATATCTTAATGGATTCCTTGAGACGGAATCGCATAACAAGCACTACACAACCAGGTGTCAGTCCTGCCCAACTTGCAGTATATCTGTCCCTGTTGGGGTCAGATGGCTCAGAGGTTAGGGAATCGGTCTATTAATCAGAAGGTTGCTGGTTTGATTCCTGGCCATGCTAATGACGTGTCCTTGGGCAAGGCACTTCACCCTACTTGCCTTGGGGGGAATGTCCCCCTGTACTTACTGTAAGTAGCTCTGGATAACAGCGTCTGCTAAATGTAAATATAGTTTTAAAACGTAATTGATTTCGTTAATCAAGGCAGTCATTTCCGTTTTCCTGTTGGTGTGTTTTCAGGGGATGAGGGGAAGCCGAACATCGAGGTGATCATCCTGGTGTGTACTGGAGCAGCTGCCACCTTCCTCTGGCTCATGCTCATCCTTTTCATCCGCAAGCTGAGGAAGGTGAGGCCCTTTGACTGACCTTTGAACTTTTACGACTCACTCTTCACCGTGACCATGTTAGGGAACGTTATTATAGAAGAATAAAAGCATATTTTGGTTAGACCCAGCGACTAATAGGGGGTTTATTGATTACCTATTTGTTTTCAATGCGTCTGCTTTTTTTTCTACAACAGTATGCTATTAGCAGTTCTCAGCTCTTCAACCCTCACAGCACATTTCGGAGATTCTTGCATGCTTAGGCTCAGAAAGTGATCTCATCGTACATGTCATGAACCCAAGCTCCACTGACTCATGGTTTGTTGTAAAACTGTTTGAAGGCTACTATTTTTTCCAATTTTTATGATTTCCACATTTCCCAACATTCAAGAAGTGCTGAACTTGTGTTTGTGTGTACTCTTACGGCAGTGGAATAATAACACATGCTGCCATGCAAAGACAATAGGAGAGACATTACCACCAACCCCATTAAAACATTATGCTCATTATAAAAACCTTTATGCTCCAATGATTAAAATGTTTTTTTTTACAATGCTGAGTTGAAAGAGCACACTTAACTGGTACCATCCCCTACTTTCTAAAACCTCCAGAATCCTGCAAACTACAAGATGGGCCCCTCCATCATCATTGACCCAGATGAGATGTCTCTGGATGACCAGTGTGATCTTCTGCAGTATGATGGCAGCAAGTGGGAGTTTCCTCGTGATCGCCTGAGACTGGGTAAGCACTGTGACTGTGGCCTGGGTCAGCACTGTGACTGTGGCCCAGGTCAGCACTGTGACTGTGGCCCGGGTCAGCACTGTGACTGTGGCCCGGGTAAGCACTGTGACTGTGGCCTGGGTAAGCACTGTGACTGTGGCCCGGGTAAGCACTGTGACTGTGGCCTGGGTCAGCCCTGTGACTGTGGCCTGGGTCAGCACTGTGACTGTGGCCCGGGTAAGCACTGTGACTGTGGCCCGGGTCAGCACTGTGACTGTGGCCCGGGTAAGCCCTGTGACTGTGGCCCGGGTAAGCACTGTGACTGTGGCCCGGGTCAGCACTGTGACTGTGGCCCGGGTCAGCACTGTGACTGTGGCCCGGGTAAGCACTGTGACTGTGGCCCGGGTCAGCACTGTGACTGTGGCCCGGGTCAGCACTGTGACTGTGGCCCGGGTCAGCCCTGTGACTGTGGCCCGGGTCAGCACTGTGACTGTGGCCCGGGTCAGCACTGTGACTGTGGCCCGGGTCAGCACTGTGACTGCACAGCCCTGTCACTGGAACTACACTATCTAAACAGTCCTTCGGTATCAACACAATTCAACACAGGCCATAATAGGACCTAACTTCTGAAGACGATTTTATGAAGATTTTAATGGCTCACCCCACACTTCCCATAAACAGTTAAATGTCACGTTAGGTTTATGTTTTAGGGGACTTTTCAACATAACGCTGGGAACAGCAAGCCCATGATGTTGAGATATATTACCAAGGTATGGCATGTGGCAGGGGTGTCACCCCCTCTAGAGAGGGTGGGTAACCCCAATCAGTCATCAGCGACCCGCTGCTGTCAACCGGTCTTAACGGCACTATAACTTCCCCCAGTGGGGCACTGGCTGAGCAGGCAGAACCTGGAGCAGGTTGTTCTAATTATGGGCCCATAGCTCGCCTGGCAGGGAATATACAGCTTGATTTACTGCTCCCCATGGCGAGGAACTCTAATGTAGGCTCACTTACCCGATGGCCTCTGTCTCTGTTTCTCTCCTTCCCACTCTCTCCTTCTCTCTCCTTCTGTCTGTGCTCCAGGTAAAACCCTGGGTCATGGAGCATTTGGGAAAGTGGTGGAAGCCTCCGCGTTTGGGATCGACAAGCTCTCTACCTGCAAGACTGTAGCCGTCAAAATGCTTAAAGGTACACTATGTGCAATGAAGGTTATCGTTCCTAAGCATATGCACATCACTTAGAGTAGAAAGATGAATGATTACCCAAAGTTCTCAAACTCCCACCTGGAGAATAACAGTTATGATACTAGTCTACCTACACAGGCCAACAGACAGGCCAACGTAAAACAAACAAACATATATTCTCAGTTTAACAGAGGTCAAACAGCTATCTGCCATTTCAGCAGATGATTCTGTTTCTTGTGCATAAAGAACCCCAGAGCCCCATGTGCCTGTAATTAGCATTAGCATAAGGGGACCATTGATTTCAAGTGAAGCATTCGAGGGCTGTTCCCCCACACACACTTTGTTTTGGAGGAAGAAGCTGAGACCTTCATGTCCTTGGCGAGCGTGCTAGTGTTCAAGTAGGAAAGAACAGCACTGCAGTGTGCCAACGCTCGCCTGGTGATGCTAAGGTCCAAATTAGGAAATTAATCAATATGACCTTATGAAGTATCAACAAGAACATAAGTATATTCATTTTCATGAATAGTAAAAAATGTGAACGTTGATTTTCATGGGAGGCACAAACAACTGGAAACAACAACTTCTGTACGTGCGTGAATTATTGTAGCCGTGATTTACGACCACATTCCGGACCATTCTGAATCTGGCCCAACATATTTATCATATCAGTATGGAAACAGTGAGGATCCAGGCAGGAGAAACAGAAAGACACTCTGGAAGTACATGAAAACCAGCTCTGGCGGATGAGACTGGGTGGTTTCTCTCTTCTCCTCTTTGGGTTGACATGGTCAAACTAACTTTACCCTGCGCTCTGCAGGAGAGATGAACCACAGAGTAATGAGCCATCGTCATGATGATTCCACTGTGATGTATCTGCACTGGGAGGATAAATCACACTCTTGGCTGGATATTTCCAGCAGTGTCACGTCAACCCCCCCTGTCCATCCCTACTTCCCCACCCCCCTCCATTAATCACAGAGACGCTGCTTCTCTGGACTCCTCCACTCAGGTCAGACATAATGGGAAGCAGTTCTCCACCTCAGACCCACCATATGGTGAGAGGTTCTAGAAAAGGCTCAGGCTGCCGGGGTGATGAGCCGCTAAACCACCTACTGTTGCAGACATGGAAAAATCTAACTTTATTCCCAACGGTTAATCATTTATCACCTAACATCAGCTCGTCGTCTTGTAGGTTTATCATTAAATCGCAAGTTAATGTAAGTCCAATGACATTCAGCTAATGCTACATGCAAGAAAGTGAGTTATTGCGTGATAACAATGCTATTTAATAAACAGAGTTCCCCCAAATAGCTGTCCAGATCACCAAAGAGACAAGAATGTGACACAGGCGCATAGTTAACACTAGAATACCACCTCCTTTCCTGTGCTTGCTTGTTTCTTGGAGGGAGATGTTGAGAGAATTATGGTTACCCATTAATCTTTAAGGATGCCCCTCCTACAAGCGATGAGTCACTTTGATGCTCTCAGGCTGCAGAAATGTATTTTTGTTACTAAAAAAGCAAGACTTGGGCTTCATGACCTCATGGATTTGGTGTTGTCTATTCTGGGGGACAATGTTGACAGCTATTTAAATATTGACTCCACATGTGTATAGCTATGTTTATTTAATGTTTCATGGTTTGATGTGTAATGTATGGGTGGTGCCCCCTGCTCAGAGAGAACCTATGTTTCCATATTGATTCATTCTTTACATACTGTTATCTCTGCATACCATCTTAATCCTGAACATTGGATTTTCTTATTTACATCATCTTATTTTTTCAATGGAAACACCTTGCAATCATCATACAATATCAAAAAACTATGTGAAAATCTGTTTTTCTTAAATGTTGTTTGTATTCTGAACTTCATTGAACAGACATCAGTTTGACTTATCTTAAACTAACCAGAGGGGATTAGTAGATAATTCGATTTAAATTCCATAAATATAGCCATGTTTTTAAATTGTGAATATTATGCCCACATGCCATATTAGTTCTCTTCATGATCGGTGTGTGTGTTAACATGTGTGTGTGTGTGTGTGTGTTTGTGTGAATGTGTGTGTGTATATTGAAACAGGCGGAGCTACCACCAATGAGCGCAAAGCTTTGATGTCAGAGCTAAAGATCCTAATCCACATTGGTCATCACCTAAATGTAGTCAATCTTCTTGGAGCCTGCACCAAGCCTGGTGGTAAGCAGGTTTAAACCATGACATTAAGTTTTCATATTAAACATAGAACTACACACTTTGTACTATACACACAAGTGAACCCCAGGTGAACCTATAGACCGAATTTAACACAAACATATCAATAAAGATTTTCATTTGAAATGGTTGCAGACAATGCTTACTCTTAGTTGGGGAACAAACCCATCAAACATCTAAGTAAGCTCTGTTATTCAAGTCAAGCATGTTGGTTGCCTCGGAGATGACTCTGTGCTGACAGTGTCCTGTGTTTGTAGGTCCACTGATGATGATAGTTGAGTTCTGCAAGTATGGAAATCTGTCAAACTACTTAAGAAGCAAGAGAGCTGATTTCATTGTCTACAAGGTAAATACATGGGTTAGAGTAGCCAAGGCTGTTGACTGGCATTTTGTCATACAATGTTTTCAAGTCGGCTTTTCATCCATCCTGGAAAACCCCAGAATGTCAGCAATATTATTTCTGAATATGTCAGCTTCATTTCTTCTGAGCACCTGTTTGTGTGTGTGTGTGTGTGTGTGTGTGTCAGAGCCAGGATGGTAAGGTTATGACGTCAGGATCGGGCTGTGACCTGAGCGAGCTCATCAAGCGGCGCCTGGAGAGTGTAGCCAGCACTGGGAGCTCAGCCAGCTCCGGCTTCATCGAAGATAAGAGCTACTGTGACTCGGAGGAGGAGGAGGAAGGTAAAGGGCCCCGCTGGGTTCCTTCCCCTCCCCATTCAGCCCCCCATCACCCCCCTTCACTCCACTCTTCCTCCTCCTCCTCTCTACTCCTTCCTTCTCCCTACTTCCTTCCTCGCTTCCCCCTCTCCCTCCACGTATCCCCTTCTCCCTCACCCCCACTCTCATCCTTCCTCCACAACATCCTCTCTCCTCATCTTGGCCCCTCATCTTGGCCCCCATCCTCCCCCTTCTACTCCCAGTCCCTTCCCCCCCTTACACACCACCTTCCAACCTTCCCTTCAAATGTCTTCTGCCCCCAGCCTTCTCCCCACCTCTACACCCCACCCCCCAACTGCCCCTCGTCCTCCCCGCCCCTCTCACCTTTGCCCCGTCCTACCCTCCCTCCCCTTCGCACCTCTGAACCTCCCTCCCCCTGACTCCCATTGTGTTCTAGCCTGTGTTCTGGCCGTGTCTGATGTGACGTTTCCTGCTCACCAGCACAATCACTGGGGCAGCAGAGAGCACTGTCACCCACTGAGCCAGGCCTGTGTTTATATCCTGCCTGGCCCAGACCTGCCTGTTTGTCAGCTCCCACTCCTGGCCATCTCCAGCCTGACGAGGTGTTATTTCTGGTGGGATCAGATGTTTACTCAGGTGGGGCTGGTGGAAGGACTCCTCTGTGTTCCTCCACCCAGACCCCCCACTGACCCTCCGCACTGATATCGCACGTCTCACCTCCGAGAGGAAAAAAAACACCAAGCAACCCAGGGTTGTTTTTTTCCTTCCTGTGTTTAAAGGATGTTTTTAAGAGAGTCTGTAGGTGGATGGATGTACGTGACAGAGTGCATCACATTGATGGTGTACAATATTACTGTCAGGGTTTTAGTAAAGGAAATACACAGAGGGATGGGCTACATGTTCCTATATTTAAGAAGGGCTTTTATAGTGCTTGCTTGGAAGCGTTAGACTGTGATAAATCATGTTTATGAAAACAAGAGGGTGTGTCATGGCCGTTTTCTGCTGTCTGCCCCCAGAGCATGAAGACCTGTACAAGAGAGTCCTGACACTGGAGGATCTGATTTGTTACAGTTTTCAAGTTGCAAAAGGCATGGAGTTCCTGGCTTCGCGCAAGGTATGCAGTTTTTCCAGACAATTACTGTTTCAAAGTCAGTCTGTAAAACACTCAGATACATTGAATGATGTTTATCGTGTATTATGTAAGCAGTTGTTCTTTTTTAACATTTTGACAGTTGTAGGATTATTAAATCCCATAGCACAGGAAGAACCTTTGACCATATAAGTCATATCCGTGTAGAACTCATTCATGTTTCTGGTGTGCTAATGAGCCTTGGGAGTTGATTCGGCTTTGAGTCCATTGTTGTGTAGGCGCCATAAGCCAAGATATGAAACACATCGTATCGTTCTGTAGCATAACTGATGACTGGGCCATGTGTGTAATGGTCTTAGCTACCTCACTTGTAACAATGGGGCTCAGGAAGGATCTGGGTAGAGCGCCATGAACTCGTAACTTGAATCCTCAGACGTCAACCCTGATTACACTGGATGTTTGTAATCCTTTCATCAGTGTATCCACCGTGATCTGGCGGCCAGAAACATCCTACTGTCTGAGAACAACGTCGTGAAGATATGTGACTTTGGGCTGGCCAGAGACATCTACAAAGACCCCGACTACGTGCGCAAAGGAGATGTAAGTGTCTGTTCTAAAAAGCTAGAAAGCAACCAAGTTAATGATTTGGTTGTCAGTCACTGTCTGAGTGTTAATAGAGAGAGCATATTCAGCTTGACAAGCACATAACAGCCTGCTACCACTGACTTGGCAAAAACAATACAGCAGTCTGAATAAATTCATTAGTTCTGGGAAGCCCCAGAGTTTCTGGGCAGGTCAGTGTGTTTGTATGAATACTAAAGTGGAGGTCCCTGCATAGTGCATTGTGTGGTAGTTAAACCTCATCCGAACGTGTCGGTCCTCACACAGCCCAGCTGACTGGCGTCAGGAATGTCAGGCTGGTTAGTGATGTGTGTTGGGGAGAGACTCCACTCACACAGGTGAGACCAGATACAGGTATAAAAGAGGTGTCATCTCCCTCCACCCTACAGGCCAGACTGCCCCTTAAGTGGATGGCGCCAGAGGCCATCTTTGACAAGATCTACACCACGCAGAGCGACGTGTGGTCCTTTGGAGTTCTTATGTGGGAGATCTTCTCTCTGGGTAAGTCTGAACATGGTCATTCCTCCCCTGACCGCTGTCTTGATTTAACTCTGTTGACCTCCCATTCTACCTCACTGACCTCAAATGGGCTCTCTCTTTACTCAGACCATTAGTGGACTTAATGAGCGTGAATAAACATCTGGGTAGGATTCTTCTCCTTTGGCTCCATATACGTTCTCCATTTTAAGCACCGTCCAATCGGAGTGTTAAGGAGAGCTCTCTCTTGAAAGTTCAGTGTAGAGATCAAGCAGCATCTGGACCTGCAGCCATGGTAGGCGCTGGACACAAGCAGGCGAAGGCCCATCCAACGGCTTCGCCTGCTTGTTTCCCCAGGGTGGCTGGCGGGTCTGTGTCCAGCGCCTACCATGGCTGCAGGTCCAGATGCTGCTTGTCTACCCCCCCCCCCCCCCACTCCCCGTTGCAAGTCACGTGTTTTTGTAAATGTTGTTGTGCTTATGTGCTGAGGTTTTTGTCTGTTCCCACACTGTACTCCTCTAGGAGCATTGTCTGGGTGTTGCCTTTTTCTCTCCTCCTCTCTCCTCATGTTATGCTGTAACTTTCTAGTTGGCGCCGAAAATGGCTGCCTAGGTAGGCTCTCCTGTAGTAAATTCCTTGTCTGTGCAAACTTTCATGGCGAATAAAAACCCATTCTGATTCTGATTCTGATGTAGTGCTTGGTTAGCTAATAGCCCCCTCAGCTAAAGGCTCCTCCAGATGCCCTGGCTGATAGCTGGCTTTTGCCATGTCGTAATTGAGTCTTGGGGACAGAGCGAGCTCATGTTGTCCACATGACAAAACTATTTCCATTGCCCAGTGCAAAAAACTTGAGGAAACTTAAAGTGGGAGTTTTATCACAGACAAGGACCGTTAAAAAGAAAGAATACCTCCCATTTAAAGCTGACAGTTTCTCCCCCGGCCAGCAATGCAAAGACTTGTAACCAAGCAGCCTATCAATGTAAATGTTTGCCCCCCACTGTGAAACCGCTGCAACCTTCAAGGCGGCTTTGTACGTTGGCCTATGACAGGCTATGCAGCGTGCAGTGGCCCCAACCAAGCATTTCTATAGCAAGACTCAGCATGACATATTGTGTGTCCCCGTGTCCCCTAGGAAGCCGAAACACTGTCACGAGTGAACGTTCAAAGGAAAGAGCCTTGGATTGATTCAGGGGTTTAGGTTTGTTTGTACTCAACTTGAACTGCTGCCACAGAGCTGAGTAATCCACTGTACAGTTAAAAGTGTGAAATTGAACATTCTTCAAGACGCGAGGCACAACTTTTCACACGCTCTCCGTTTCCCAGTTTCTTTCCTTGTCTTTGTCCGTCCTGTGAGCGCACTTCTGCACACACAAGCGCCCACACATGGACAAAGTCCAGAGACAGTGTTGCGTTCAGCCTCACAGCTCTCGCTCTCACATCTGGGCGACGTTAACTCACAAAGATAAATTAGGAAATGGAGTGAGCAGGAAAAAAAAACGTCAAACAGTGAGCGCTGTAACTGGAGTGTTGGGAGGTCAAGAGTTTGCGTCAGTCCCAAGGCGCCTGCCTGCATATGCAGATTGTGATGTGAACATCAAAAAACTTTCGTCTTGGGGTTTCTATTTCCCTGCCTTGTTAGTTTAGGCGCCATAACCTAAACTCCACCCTGTTATTCATTTCTGACATCAGTCACAATTCACAGCCGTCAGCATATTTGTATTGAGCATTTAAAGTGGAGGCAGAAATGAAATCATGAAATAGATCATTCTAGTTGATGTCATGCGTCGAAGACTCATTGTTTATACATACAGCACAAAGTACAAGGAAGCATTAACTGCTATCTGATACCCTGTCTGGTATCCCAGACGGGTACATGAAAATATTGTTTCATGAGTCAGGACTTTTTATGGATTACATAGCGTATGTAATATTTTTCCAAACCCAACTGTTATGAACTAGTGATACAGGTCGGCTTAATATCTGTCTGTCTATTGAGATGTTTCTATATGGCTGATAAACCCTGCCCCTTTAGGGGATTTTTCTCCTCTAATCTCCTTGAAGAACCAAAGCCTTCCTGAATGGCAGATGGAAGTGTCTGATAACCTTGTCTGTTCTTTTTCTTGCTTTATCCCTCTCTCTCTCTACCTCTTTCTCTCTCTCTCACTCTCTCACACTCTCTCTCTCTTTCTCCCTCTCTCTCTCTCTCCCTCTCACTCTCTCACACTCTCTGTCTCTCTCTCTCTCTACCTCTATCTCTCTCCCTCTCTCTTTCTCCCTTTCTCTCTCTCTCTCTCTCTCTCTCTCTCTCTCTTTCTCTGTCTCTCTCTCCCTCCCTCTCCCTCTCTCTTTCTCCCTTTCTCTCTCTTTCCTTCCCTCTCACTCACTCTGCCTCCCTCTCTCCCTCTCTCTCTCTCTCTCTCTCTCTCTCTCTCTCTCTCTCTCTCTCTCTCTCTCTCTCTCCCTCTCATTCTGTGCTCTTTTTTTACTCTTTCATACTCTCTCTCTGTCTCTCTCTCTCCCCCCCCCCCTCCAGGTGCCTCTCCGTACCCTGGCCTCCAGATAGATGAGGAGTTCTGCTGCAGACTGAAGGACGGCACCAGGATGAGAGCCCCAGAGTACTCCTCCTCTGAGATGTAGGGGTCGACTCCAATAGAACTCTCCATCATAGAAACAACACTACCTCACAGCTCGCTAGGTCGAACAGGAACCTGATATATATGCACATGCTTGCAGTGTGAAGAATGACCCTGTCAGGAGGTTTATCCTACATGCCAAATAGTTATTTTCCTCCCATCCACAACAAACTTGGTGTTCCTTCAAGCCTTGAAACTTGAAGAACATGTTTACCTCTGCAATCTCCCTGAGGTCCCTAGCTTCTCCTGAGGGTCATTCATTAGCAGAAGTCTTTACACAGAGCCAGAGAGGCAAGAGCAACAAAGACAACCTCACATATCGATATATCAGAGAAAAGGCCTTCCAGTTTCCCTCCTTAAGCCTTTTCTGACGGCCAGCAAGGTGCTGATACGAATCAAGGGTAATCCTGCCCTGAGTGTGTAGACAAGGGAGGTTTGTAAGCTCCTGATTGGCAGTTAACTGTTGGCCATCAGGTGCAGGGCACAGATCTGTTTTCCGACGTGACATTGATGCGGCTGTAACCGAGTCAGGCATTAAAGGCTGCAGTGCGGCCCCAAGAGGGAGGCTGGGAGGAGGGGGTGGGAGGCCGGGGCAGAAGCACACACAGGGCTGGTCCCTTGGGGAGGAGAGCCTGAGGCTGGATACTCCCCCAGTGGGCATGGTCTCTGAAGCCTGATGCCACTGGTACCCTGCTGAAACCAAATATCTAGAGAAGGGGCTGCTCATTCCTGCTCCTGGGATATCAGGGTTGTCTGTATAGCATGGAGCCACATGGAGGGTTTGGGGAGGGGGGGGGGGGGGGGGGGGGGGGGGGGCTGGGGTTGCTGTGTTCTCCAGGGGTGTGGCTGTACAAGGGGGCCTGGTCTGGCTCTCTCTCCTGGTCGTAGACTGCAGACCACATCTGAGCCTGGAGAGAGACAGCCGCAGCCTGCTCTCCATCACGATATCACAATCACCTCCTCAGCATGGTACTCATTCACATTCTCATTTACGTACCCAGATAAATCTATGCGTGTGAATGGCGTTTGGTTTTCATTTGGGACCCCTCGAAGTCAGACTCTCACTTCTGGAAAAGATGACTGTTGTACTTGTGTTTTATAACTCTCTATGATCAAGAGGCGGATAAAATGTATAAGCAACTTGTGCCAACTGGAGCCAATTGAATGGACACATCAAGTCAGACAGAGAGATGGTGATTTGAGACGACCTGCCAAATCAGCCCCAGACTGGTGTCTCTCAGAGAGCAGGGGAGCAGCAGTAAATGCTCCTGGAGATTCAGACCCACTGGTGCCAAGTTCCAGTCTCAGATCTATTCCATTCTTTCCACTGTGCTTCAAAGCACTCCATGACAGTGTAAAGATATGGAAAGAAGATAACTAGATATGCTTCTGCTATTCTGCCAGTGGACCTGAAAGTTCAACCTGCCTCTTATTGAGAATCCAAGATAAGACCTTCAGATAGCCCTGGAAATGGGAAGCAGAGGAGAGAATAATGGGCTCAAGTCAACAGGAGCAGAAGCCCTCAGTTGATGCAAGTCATGTGTGCACGCGTGTCTGTGTGGAGGCCCGGCAGTTCCTTTTCTGACCCTGATCCACTGTCATGTGGAGGACTAAGAGGGCCGCTGGGTAGTGGGCAGTACATCATCACCCGAGGCGCGCCAACCGTCAGGAATGTGACCTGCTGCTCTGGAGATCCCCCTGTTGCCTCCGCACGTAGCAGCATCATCATCTGGGGAATGTGGAGGACGCTCCTCAACATGTGGGAATCTGGGAGAGGAGGATGTCCCCTTCCGCCATCCCGCTGCTGTCCTCCACAAGTCTGGTGTTGAAATGAGCTCAGAAACTCCGCCACCACAATGGCCTCACCACAGCGTATCCCCTGAAGACCCTTTTGAAAAACAGGGGGGGAGCGATTTATTCCCATTACGAAGCAGACAGGAAATGTGTGTTCAGATTGTGCAGCCGTACAATGTGTCTACAGCCCGTTCCCCTGACCCCCTCCTCCTCCTCGGTGATGTGTGGGCCAGAGCGGTGATGGTGAGGCCCTGGCCTTCCTGTCACTGTTAGGAGACGCTCCACCTGGTCAGGGAGCCTCATCAACGTGGGAGCCAGGGCCATGCTGCTTCCTCAAGCCTGAGTGGGACTGAGCCTCCCTTCACAGCCAAGGTCTGAGTCTGGGTGCCCTGAACCCAGATGGGAAGGTTAGCGGTGAGGAGGCAGCGAGGGGGAGGGGGGAGCAGTAATGAACCATCTGCTTTTTACAGTAATTTTCTCCGAATTCCAAATTGGCTCAATCTGGTGCCAATCAGGGAAACATTATGCAGTTAATGGGCACCTGGCTTTGTTTACCTAAAGCTAGGAGCTGGAGCTTTCAGGGGGACGAGGACGAGGAGAAACGGGATATGGGTCCATCAGCAGAACGAGGATCTCATTCACCAGCCTGCGAACGAGAGGGAGACTTGATTGAAACTGCAGCCTCCGAGCTCCGTCTTTAGATCCGACGGGACGTGAGCTACAGCGTCCACTGTCGTAGGAAGTGCCGGGCAGCAGAGACGCTGACAGGCCGTCAGAGACCTGAGGGGGCTCCCTGCTCTCCTAATGTTCACACACCACCATGGAAGCAGAGAAAGCCCCAGAGACCGAGTCCACAGAGTCTGTGGAAAATAAAGGATTCGATGTATCTGAGTGTATGAGATGAGATGAGAGTAGATGGATAAGTGGCTCACCAACAGGTCAAGTCTGTGTCAGGCTCCACATGTTACGGTCTGTGCGGTGATGAGGCCCAGTGCAGCTGGGGTAGCTGTCAGTCAGAGCTGTCCTGGTTGTGGGACAATGAGTGGAGGAGGCTGTCTGTTTCCACCTCACTCTCACCACAGCTCAGAGGAGCAACTCATAGGCTTCCGGTATATGGTTATCTCCAATGTGAATAGGAGGGATTCCATGAACATGGAATGGATATGTGCTCCAGATGTTGAGTGTTATGTACTGTAATTGTATGCGTGTTTGTGTCTGATTCAATGTGATAGATGAAATGATGTGTGTTTCTTCAGATACCAGACCATGCTGGACTGCTGGCAGGGGGAGCCGGGGGACAGGCCCACCTTCATGGAGCTGGTGGAGAGTCTGGGAGACCTGCTCCAGGCCAGCGTGCAACAGGTGAGACAGACAAACACACCCATTGACTTCTTAAGGAGCCAATTATGCCTGTCTGTCCGCCCCCCGCATCTGTCTGCTTGTATTATTTCAAACAAATACAACTGAGCTACAATACATCTGTAGCTTAAGCAATGAACTCATTCGAAACGGTGTTGCGACAGAGAGTATATGCCTTCGACCGCCACAAAACAGCAGCCCAAGCATCCGCCCTTGTTTCGCCTTTGCAAAGCCTGAATTAGTCACTCGGACTGGAGGAGATGAGCTGGTGTGCTGCTCACATAGCAAACATTCAGGAAGCCGAGTGTCTGTTGTGACTGGCTGAAGACTATGCAAGGGTCTCTTGCTCTGGGGGGTGCTTAGAGTAGCAGGGGGGAAGTCGCCATCAACACAGTCTCTCGGCTGCCTTTGAACAAGCTAGAGTTCACCCTGAGAGGAACTGCACTTCAAAAGCTTAGGAAAAACTGTTGTACTACTAGCATGACGTGAGATAAGCGGCTGTGTGTTTGAGCAAATGTGCTTGATTTGAGACTGTAGTTCTTCAGGTGGGGTGGGTTGTAAATTGTAAAAATAAATAAGAGAACATAAGAGCACTGGCCATATATTAGGACTGTAACATCAGCTATGCACTAGGGATTATCCTATTTCAGTACAAACTAACTGATCTCCTGAGAGGTCCAGATGATAGAAGATGGAATAATTCAGTTGGTTGTGACACGGAATCCCTGTAATCCTGTGATCCCTTTCTTCACATTACAAGTGATTCACTCTTTCACCAGCCTCAAGCATGATTGATTAATATAAACAACACATTGATACAAAATACATAAAATCCCAGAGAACACTTTGAAGTAGGGATGGGGCTGGTTTTGCGGTAGAGGAACAACAATGACATATTAAGAAGAATGGAAATCCAGATAAAAGTAGGAAAGCAGCGAGTACAATCGCTGATGGAAAATTGGCCCGTTTCCCCAATGGGAAAAATAAGTTTGGATTAAGTCATTAAATGCCAAAACATGTTTTGTTGGGTGTCCATCTCAGAGAGAATGGTTGAGACAATAAAGAGCCCTATAGTATAGCCATGCTCCCAGTGCGACTTGTTCACGAGGCCACGCTTTGGTCTAGAGAGTAAACTAGCTGCAGACACAGTAAAGTGGACACGGGGACTGCATTAGCCCAGACTGAAGCGGTCGTCTTAAAGTCTTGACTGCCTTAAAGTCATAAGGCAGTCAAGCCAGGCAGCTCATCCCATAAAACACACACAGTGGAACATAGCATATCGCTCAAGCTAAAAGCCATCGCTGTGGGAAACGGTCCTGCCGGCGCAGAGAGCGCAGCAGAGGATCTGAGCTCTCCTCCATGAATATAGGTCTGTCACATGGACCTCCTCTGGTTACTGACTGACTCAGGTCTTTCCAGGCTACCGGCCCGCCTGTCTCCTGCAGCATCACCACCTTGCCTTGTCTGAGGCCCGCAGGCATTCCACCTTGGATTTATTAGGCGTGACCCTGGTTTCTTTGGCCCGCTGCCGAGGCCGTCTGCAGGCCTGGGGTGTTTGTGTAGCACGCAGGCAGCATTGCCCCATATATCCCAAAGCTTCGCTTCTCCTCACATGTGTTTTCTGTCATGCCGCAGTGTATCAGCAGCCCGTGGTCTGACGGGTTTTGTCTCCTCGTTCTGTCTTGTACAGGAAGGGAAGCATTACATCCCCATCAACACCCTGCTGCCCCAGGAGGCAGACGCCTCCAGCCCGACGCCCTCCGACGAGACGTCCACCCGGCCGCTCTCGCAGCGCGACTCTGGGGGCAACTGGTGAGGGGGGGGGGGGGTGAGAGGGAGGGAGCTACTGAGAGAAAGGAAAGGAGGGAGGGTGTGAGAGGTGGGGAGGGAGGGAGAGAGAGTGAGGAAAGTAAGGAGAAAGAAAGACTTTGAACACATCATGTAATCACACGTACAAATTGTTTACTATTCCAGCAAAGGAATTGAGGTTTTTGGAAAGTTTGCTACACTGCAGAACAGAGCACAGTATATTTTCACTCTCACTCTCTTCTGTACCTTATCCAAAACACACCACATTCTGCTGTTACGTTCATGTGGTGTCCAGACCTGGCTGTTAGAGCACTGAATTTAGGTCTGTCTTCAAGAACAATGGAAACCCTGATTGACTTTTGATAAGGAATATGTGCGCTGGCAGTCTGTTGGCCAGAGAATCTGTAGCATTGTGGCCCCTTCAAGGAATTTCCTCCGAAACCACAGACCCCTGGTCCTAGATTTATGTCTACTTAAGAAAATATTTGTCAAGCCTTTGTATTTTCCCAAGTCCTACGACTTGATTATTGAGAAGGTGTTGAAATGCTTTAATGACAGTTATCCTGTAAGTTGAATTGAGCAGCCTGTTGATTCGCAGTGTTGAAAAGTAAAATAAATATGGTGTCTCTGACACCATTTAATTGTTGATTGAATTGATAATGTTACGGCTGTTGTGTTTTTCAACTCCACTTTTTGGCGCCTGTATTGGAATGTACTGACGTGAGCGGTTTTAGATGTTTTGGGATCTGACTCTGAAATCTTCCCACTCCAGGAACATTAAGATCCGGCCAGCTAGTGTGAAAACCTTTGATGAGGTTACTATGGAGAATGGGACAACTGAGAGCAACGAGGTAGACGACTCAAACCCCTTGCACTTACAACCACCCCCAATTAGTTGGCAACAAACATCTGACATTTCAGTGACTGGAGTTTGTTTTTCTCTGTTTCTTTTTTGGTACTAACTTTCCATTCACCATATGTCTCTCTCTCTATCTCCCCCCTCTCTCTACCTGTGTAGGGGAGCCAGTCCGACAGTGGGATGGGTTTGTCCTCTGATGACATGAGCACTCTGAAGCGTCTGGAGTCGCTGGCAGGACGACCCCTCAGCATCATGGCCCTGGCGTGAGTACACCTAATCCCCCATTATGATGTCCACCACGTGTCACTGACAGCACACACACACACACATCCACTGGGATAAGCAGTGTGCTCACCAAGCCCTGGATACCCACCTGCTGGGCTGGAATGTAGACGTTGGGATTGACGTACACATATTACACACACAGTCTCTTTCACTCCTCAAACGTCAATGAATGGTTTTGCCTTTTGTCAAAAGAAACCATGCGAGAGATTCAGAGACAGAGGGCTGGTGAGACAGACCTTGCCCCAAGGGTATGACCCAAGACACAGACAACAAAAGTGGAGTGGAATTGTCTTCGGGTGTTTTTAAGAGCTGCACTAAAACTCCTAAAAAAGGCAGCTTGGCCTGATTGAGATATCCTCAGACCCTCCACTTACCAAGTTGTTCTTTAGCGGTTGAACGGAGGCCGTGTTTCACACCCTGTAGCTGCCTTTAGTGTTGGAAAGTGAAGATATCAGATGCAACCACCAGTACACCACAGTTGGAGCAGAGCAGATAATGCAGGCTCAAAGATGATGTTAAAATCACAAGATAACGTTCCATGATGGATGTTTCCCCATTGACAAGAGCCATGCGCTCTGTATAGATTATGTATGTCTTATTTATTGTAGGGAACAGCAACTATGGCAGGGTTCACCTTCAAGGTCAAAGCCCTTGACTCCACCATTGCACAAAACTGAAAACTTTTTTTTGTAACCTACAAGAAACCGTAATCATGACCTACGCTGAGTTAAAAACCTTCAAACTCTCACATTCCGAGACATCATTTGTTTGTGTTAGACTTAAAGTAGAGCAGCAAGACATATGAAAACAAGCAAGTACAGCTATCAAGGCAAACCAACCCAAAATGCCAAATCCTAAACTGTCAAAACAAGGACATGAAAACATCTGTGAGAGGAGTGGGGCATGAATGTATGGAGCTGGTCTCTTTCTGCGTGATTAATGACACTCTGGAACCCTCAAAGAACATATCACAAGGTCTCCCTTTGATTAAAAACATTCTGTATCCCCTTCCCTCAGCAACCATTGTCACACCCACACACACACACACATGCACACACTTTAATACAGCCCTACTTTCTTGACGCTGCATGATTCATCATGCTGGGAAGTGGGTACTGACAGTAGGCACAGATCTACTCAGACCGCCTGCCCTCCCAAAATGCTAGCAGATATGCATAACGTTTGGTGTCTACACTATTGTTGTCTGGACTTGACGCACGTATACAAATGGATCTAATCAATTTTAGAATGTAATTTCTTCTACAGTGTCATTTCTCCAGTGGGTCTATTCAGTGGAGTCAGTGAAGTGTGAGTTTTACCCCACTGGCCCCAGCAAATTCAGGGAAGCCTTAGGAACATGGACACAATGGAGAGTCATTAGTCATATTCTGATCATTTACAGTAACAGAAGTAGTACACAGCAGGAAGACAGGCGTAGAATCATGGATTGCATCACTTGTGTCTGCAGTCAACCGTTTTTCCTCAAAACATGACCAGAAAATAACTTGTGGCCTCACTTTGGAAAAAGTACTTGGCCCTACTATTAAACACAAGGATTAGTGTTATATTGTATAAAGTGGTTTATTGTCTGTATCTGTCTGGTAAACCCTAACTCTGGTGCATCTCTTTGCCTCCAGGATGAAAGCTGTGAGTAAGAGCAAGGAGTCGGTGCTCACGGAGGGAGAGAAGGGGGAGAAGTACTCACCCCCCGTCCCCTCTCTGGACTTCAGCCTGAACGACTCGGCCCTGGACCCTGGCCTGGAGTGCCACAGCCCGCCCCCCGACTACAACTATGTGGTTCGCTACTCCACCCCACCTGTGTAACCCCCCCACCCCACCCAGCTACTACGACCCACCCACCCGACCACAGCCCAGCCCTCTGCCCTGTACAATCTGACATATAGCCTTAGGGACTTCTCCTTTGTTTCCTGTGTCTGGACTTCACAGCAAAGCATCATAAACCACCACAGCCTCCTTCCCTTTTAACATCCTTTTCAGTGTTTCCTCTCGGGTCAAGTCTTGAGAGAAAAACAAGTTTGAGAGACGCTGTGGTGGGCTTGTTGCTAGGACTGTGAGACAGCCATTGCCTACTCTACTGGAGAAAGAGAGCTCTGGAGTCCTAGACTCCTTAGTTCTGCATGAAGTCTTAATGTCCGCCTGTCGATATGTGTCTGTCTGTCCAGAGATCCATCCACGTGCTGCTGGCCTCCTCCATTCTCCACTGTGATACTACAGATACAGCTAAAGACAGACTCAGGTATTCCTTCAGTCTACTGTGAACTCAGTGAAGTGCAAATGAATGAAAAAAAATCCCTTGATGTATTAATGGAAGGTTAATCGGTAACCGAGGGAGGTGTTGAGGAGCCTGTAAGCCTTACAGAGATTAAAGGAGAGGGTTTGATTGAGGCGCTTTTAGTTTTTAGTGATGCCATTTTATTTCTGTACAAATATTCTATAGATTGGAAACTGGAAAGTAATTTGTTATTTTATTATTTTATATATTTGTCATTAATATAAGTTTATGGAGATAGTCCGGTCAGAATGTGGATATTTTTAAGTAGTATTCAGAAATTTGGCTAAAACCCATGAATTTTGTAAAAAGCGGTTCGGAATAGTATTGTGTAATGTGTGAGGCATCCAGCCAAGTCCAAGCCTCTTGATCAGTTTAGATCAGAACCTGGGACCTTACGGCTTCATACTTAACACTGCATCTCTACCGTGAAGCCATTTTGAATGAAGAGTTACATTTGGATTCCTTCTCCTATACTGATACGGTCCACCTCCAGAAGAAAGCAACTCTGCATATTTCTGTTACGGAAGAGTGAGAAGGGGAAGGGAGAGCGATGATATGAGAGAACCACACAGAGTTGTTTATTTTATTGTGTACAAAGCTAGTAAGAAAAATGTTCCTAGATTAGAATTTAATATGAAGTGTGTGACTCTGAAAGCACTAGTCAAATAAACTATGCATACTTTGTTTAGATTATAGCGTTAGGTTGTTACTTATTAATCCAGATCACATTTTACTCACTTTTCACACTGAAAACTTAACCCAAGGGTTTGGACCAACTGCCACCTCAGTAACAAGACATTAGTAACAGTCCTGTGTTTAATTCTAGATTTATATACTGTTTACACTGCTGTATAAACAATAACTACATAAGCAAAATGAAGGAAAATACTGTTGTTTGCAGGAATATGTATAATGTAAATATTATATTTCTGATCCATTGTTTTGTGTAAAAACTGTTACTATAGCTTGCAGGGCAGGCAACAGGAATCCTAAATGTGTTGTTAGAACCAGGCTGGGCTGCGTTTCCCGTAAGCGTCGTAAGCCTAAATTGATCGTAGAATCCATCGTAGGACGAATCTTAGTTTTACGGGCCGTTCCTAAAGACATCGTAGCTAAAGTGTCTCTTGAAAATTCGTAACTCTTGAAAGTGCATACATTAGCCTACTCCTTACGAGCATGTTTGGGAAACGCACGTAAGAAATATTAATGGTTTCGTTTTTTTCTTGATTGTTGCTACGATCCATCGTTATCGGGAAACGCAGCCCTGGTCACTATACTGGTCACTGTCAGTTAAACTCTCTAACCTTTAGCCAATAACTTTGACCCTGGAGCCTGTTATCTCTCACATGAAGAACAATTCAAAGAATTGACACTAGTGGGGTCAAATGTATTCCAGTCATACCAGGTAATAGTCCAGCTCGTGTTTTCTCACACATAGGAGAGTAGCAGGCTTCTGCTTATCAATCAGTAAACTGTAAGGGTTCAACCAGTCCAGTATTCCATGGTTTAGTATAAACCCTTTCCCTTCATCCATAGATATTTCCAAATTAATCTTTGTTTTTGTGGATTGATTGGTGGTTGTGTCCATTGTGGAGAGGAAAGTGTATGCACTGATGTTTTCAAATACTGATTTTTTTTACTCCAAATGTATTTTTATTAACCATGCATAAGAAGTAAGTGAATAAATAAAGATTTATATATTTATACATTACTGCTTTGCCCAGTAATTGTTTATCATTTCAGTCTTCTTGCTGTCAAGACGTTAAGCTTGAAACCAGGACAGCTGTGGTGGCACCTCAGTTCAATATAAAACATCATGTGTGTACGGCAACATATCAAATGTTAAATGCATGTAAGGCAAGCTTAAATGGCTACATACTTTTTGTGCAAGTTACTATGCAATATGATCACCTAGCCCAAACCCAGTTTTAGGTCAAGATAAAAATGTGCCCTGTGTGGCTTGGAATGCGGAGATGAGTCATCAGCATATGCCCCTCCTCCTGTTCCTCGGACACTGAGAGAGACACGCTTCCTGAGCGGGACACGGTGTCGGCAGCCTGTCTGTCACCAGGACAATGCCCCCTCCTGGCGGGACAGGAAGCGGTTCTTCATCATCCTGGTGGCGACCGGGGGAGCCATCCAGTGGGGCTTCCTATGGGGCCGCCATGCCCCTGGTTACTGGCAGGAGTTTGTGTTCTCTCTGGGGGCCCACCACAGGACAGGTTGGGCTCTCAGCTGTCTCCGCTCATCACCCTCACTGTGAGACTCACTATGTTTACAGTAAAGGTGAGGCGGGTGATAGCCATTTCGAAAAATCTCTTTCCTTCAACAGGACCCACGGAATGAGTTATTGAAATCTCAAGACAAGTCCGATGTAAGCTGATTCCGGAAGATGGGATGTAAACAAACAAGGGAAGGATGTTTGAGAGGGATGACGGGGTGTTAGGGAAGAGGGGGCCAAAGGACTATCATTTGTTGCAGTCTCAAACAAAACAAGCTTGCGTGTCTGCACACACCTAGCCTAGGACGTTTCCATGCAGACACAAACAGGAACACCACCCTATACTACAGACATAGTACTCCAGCTATAGTACTCCAATAGTGCTTCACTGCACAACCATACTGAGTTTCAATAATATTATGGTAAACGGTAAACGGACTGCATTTACATTGCGCTTTTCTACCTTAGCGGCACTCAAAGTGCTTTTCATTTTTTGTCTCTCATTCACCCATTCACACACTCACACACCTATGGTGGGGGTTTTGTGGTTATGTGGGTGAGAATGCTGTATAGACAATGACTTCAAAACACTCTCTATTTGCAACTCATGTCCTTACAATCACACAATAATCCAGAAAGCATAGTTTTAATAAACACCAGGGCTTTAATAAAAGGGTGAAAAACATAAATGATCAGATGGGTCATGAAGTGTTGTCCAGTATTCAGACCTGAACATGTGAGGGAGAAAAAACATTATGTCTAGAGTGTGGGGATGATCCAGATTGCAACATGAGTTACAACGTATGTAAACCAATGGTGTTTGATAGAAACAAACCTGTGAGAAAACATCCCGTTTGCATCTACTTAAAGCCCCCACATGCCTTAACAATTGTATTTATGAAAACGGCCCCCTCCCCATCCTCAGTCCCACTTCAATACAGCCCCTTCCCAAAGCAAACAGCCCCCTGCAGCACTATATTCCATTAATCACCATAACAGAGGCAGCACATTGAGGGCTTGTTGAAACCATGCCAGAACAAGTTCCCTCAATCAGAGGGGGAAAATACAGCTTGAAATGCTATCAGGCACTGATTTGAGGCTGCCCAACACACAATCACTTCCTGCGTACACAGAGGTTCCCCCGTCCTCGCAGTGGTACAACACTGTTCCCAATCTGCTGCCCAAAAGGTACTCATATTGTGGGTGCTCCACATCCGTGCCTGTCCAGAACCATATCCAGAACAATAGGCCGGATGCTCTCCCTTCTGACGAGCTAAGATCACCCCACCTTGGAGTAGTGAGGAAGTATCATAGACCACGGGCCAACAAGTACCGCTAAATAAAGATTCAGTCCAAACAAGGACTGCTCGGAACTCCACCGGTCGACAGTTGGGGCATCAAGGGTGAGGAAGCAGTTCAAACAGCCGCAGGTGTTGGTGCAGTGCTATAAGTGCATGAAGGTTTTGGCAGTTACGGCTCCTAAACTGCACTCAGGCATGAGTCTGTTTGGGATTTTCTAAAGTGTTTCAAGGCATGCTGTCTGATCTGAACCACTCATTTCAAAATAACTTTAATAACAGCATTGTCTTGATACAAAGACCTCCCTTTGTTGTCTAACAGAACAGAGAACAGCCTGCAAATCCATGCAAAAGTTACTCAGGGGTTACAGAATCATACTTGAATAATCTATGGTGACCAAATCCCCACAAAAGATGGAACTCAGAATGAGCATTTGCACAGATCATTTTAGTCATTCAGCAGACGCTCTTATCCAGAGGGATCACACAACAAGATCACACAACAAGATCTGATGACCGCTATCCCGCTTTCTATGTCATCAGTGGGTTGGTGGTAAAGTTGCGTCTGTCCAGGGAGGCCCACCTGCACAGTGGAAAGCCATGTTTTTGGGTTGCATGGGTGTTCTGTGGGGCTGGCAGAAGTCCTCAGCAGCAACATTCCCAGCCAGAAGGCCCTGTAGGCATGGCTTAGTACAGAGGCCAGCCACAAACACATGCTTGTGCTCATAAATAACCTAGCTCTCCTCAGAACTGATAATAGCATTGAGGTCTGCTAAATTTTTCCCATGATCCAATCTGATGTCTGATGCCTCGCTTTGTTTTCTCTCTTTCCAATGCGCTCTGATCTGACACATTAGTAAACAATAGGGCAACATGGGTGAGTTGGTTTCACTAGGTTTTTCCTTTGAAAAAGACAATAGATAAATATGCATACTCTATGGGGCGCATGGCTAACATACTTTTTTCTGATTAATAGATCTGGGAAGACCAATCATCTATTTTGAGTAGAATATTTAGTCTACAGTTGCTCAGATGTAAGAAATGTCCTTGGATCAAATCAGCTTGGGAGATAAGACTGTTTTTGGTTAGTCCAGTACACAAATGGAGGGTGGCAGGAGGGAAAACAGGGTATGAATAGAGTAAAAACTGGAACATTTCTATGAGTTTCATGTTTCCTTGAATTGCATGTTTGTCAGATACAAATGAAGACTGACAGATTATACATTGTTTCCAGCATGTCTGTTTTTCACAATTCCTCAGAAAATCTAAATCAAACCCCATGTCATCTCTTTAATGCACAACACATGAACAGGGACAACACAAAATAAAGTAAGGTCTTTGCTTGTATTTATTTTAAGGGTGATGGAAATGAGTCTTGAAATGATTTTACAGAAGTATGCTTGCAGCACAGTACTCTGTGCTCCAATGCAGTCACATCCAGCACAATCTCTGTTGAGCCAATCTATCCCCCAATGTGGGTATTGTGAAAAACAAAGCTACCAGATGGATTGCTGTTTCAAGTGCGTTGGAGAGAGAGAGAAAGGGAGACAGACAGACAGACAGACAGAGAGATAGAGTGCAAGAATGTTCTCTGACACAGATGTCTTTACATTGAAACGTCACGTTCACCGTTTCTTGCATACATTTCCTCCGATTCCTTCTCAGAGGGGTTTCCCAAAGCCCCAAAAAATAGCCTGGTGATATCACACTGCGTGAGGGAAAATGTCCCTCAACAATCTAACGAACACCCCTTCCTGTTATCCCCTTAAGAAAATGATGATCCAAACACATTAACCTGGCCTGGTCTTCAGTAGAGCATCCTGTTTTAATTTGAGGCTCTGTGTGAAGGGGTCACATCTGAACAAAAAACTGCAGAGGTCCAGAACCAGACCTTATGGCCATGTGGGTTATCTCTAAAAATACCACCACAGGGTCCCGTTTCACCGGCTCTCCTGCAGTGAGGGGTTTGAAGTCCAGTTCAACAACATCTCTTTACATTACGCAACCACCAGAAATCTTTACTCACCCCTAGCTACTGTCACTGATGTACAAGACAACACCATGTGTGTTGACCCAAGGGCAGAAAAAATATGCTTTGCCTTAAATGGGAATTTGGGACACTGTTAAGACAAGGGGTTATTTCCCTGTATCTTGAGACAGTTGAGAGGGCTGACTCTCCTACCACCAGAGGGAAGTGTTTTCCCGTTCTGCAACCAGCAGACTGAGTGAGACTGGGTGTGGGATCAACTGTCCATGAACCCTAACCATTGAAACAGCAATGTTGGCAGATCCAAGACCAACATCAAGGATGACTCAAACAGCTGCTATCAGCCTAGCAGCCTACACATACACACACAAATGCACAAGTTAAGTACAAAAAATGTCACTGACTTTACTTTCATGACACATGATTCTGCTTGATGTCGACCCAAGTTCAGTAGACGGTGTAGATTCCACTCATCAGAGAAGCCTCTCATTTACTGGTAGAGGCTGCCCCCTTGAGGAGAGTTCACAGCAGCAGCGGTTCCACAAAATATTTTCATTCACCTTGTTTGACGAACTTTTGTGCATCTTTCCACAAGGGGCAGTAACTGGTAAATAATCAACCTCACACTATAAAACCCAAGACCTTTTTACTAACCTTTTTTAATACCAAACGCTGCCAACAGGGGAGGACATGAAGGACATAGTACAGTAAAGAGAAAACACTTTTTCACTTTTATACTCATTACGACACCTGTTACTGAGTGACTAGACTATAAGTCTTACTGCTGTCAAAACGTGCAGTGGTCTTAGAACTTATTATTTTCACTTTCATAGATATAAAAGGCTATTACTTTCATTTAGTTCAAATAAAAGGCGAACATGAGTCCAGAAGGATAACTTGTTGATAAGACTACTGTCTTTCAGTTTGTTCGACTTCTACTATGCAGTTGCATTGCTGGTAAACGTAATTTGTTTTTGAGACACTTTCCCATTTTTTTATGATTTAAATAGGCTACCATATATTTATGATCAGTAGCCTAACACTGTAACATAACAAAGGAAATACAGTTTTAAATAAACTATCAAAACAGGAGTATAGGAGTCAGTTGGCTGAGCGGTGAGGGAGTCGGGCTAGTAATCCGAAGGTTGCCAGTTCGATTCCCGGTCATGCCAACTGACGTTGTGTCCTTGAGCAAGGCACTTCACCCTACTTGCCTCGGGGGAATGTCCCTGTACATACTGTAAGTCGCTCTGGATAAGAGCGTCTGCTAAATGACTAAATGTAAATGTAAAACAGTTAAAGTATACATTCCCTGTCGTTGCCTTGATAAGATCTAATGCTTGAGTCGATTGTTTAGTGAGTATTCTGATTCATACAGGCCCATTATTAAAATAAGGAAACTAAACCTGCAAGATGCCCCAGACATGAGGTGACAAGCACGTTGGGAGACCACATTGTCATGGGGCGAGTGTTGTATGTAATAGGTTCCTTTCAACCGGAATTAGCTGTGAAGTGCGACCAGAAAGTGTTAAGGTGCGATTTACAAGGAATGTGAGAAGTTTGCCTGGCTACAGGACTAGTCGTCTCATAGTTTGTACCTCTTTTGCAAGTGAATATCTTTTAACACGATCGGGTTTTAAAGGCGTCAGATGTGGTTGGAGAATCGAGAGGTTAAGTTCCCACGAACAGATTTAGAATATTAACTGCTAAGGAGACCTGACTGGGTTTGTGTATCTGGCGTAAAAAAAGGCCTCCATGTTCAAAGCGTTTAATGCAATTGACACAAATCATACAAAAATTATTAGAATTCCACTTTTTAAATCACCATTAAACTAATCAACCAATAGCCTAGTAATAACAATGTATAAGGTTGTTCGACGATATATGTAAATCTGAAGCATAGGCTATATAGTAAACACTGAGAAAATAAACCTTCAAGTTTGCACACAATTAATTACAATACACTCGTATTTGGAGTGTTGCACATGCAGTCCATATAGGCAGCCGGCAGGTGCAGGTCATAGTTTCCAATATGTATTCAATTCTTGCATTTAACTGGCAGTTTATATCACTGAGGTGACATGAGGTGACGCGCAGTACAGGCGCTAGGGGACTGTTGGGCTGGAAACATGAATGCTGAGTCGTCATTTGGATGCAAATCTTCAAGACTTGAGGAGTAGTCTGACGTCAGGGGGACCTTAGTATAGACCAACTTTACCACCAGCACTACCTTGTCAATAGAGACACATCATGTGAGACATCAGGGCAGGAACTACCTTGCATTTCATTTTGGGAACACCATTGGACTACACGAGCAAACTACCATAAGGATTGTTTTACTGTAACAGACCTAGTTGCAGGGCAACTATGTCGCCTTGAAAGTTACTTTTGTCCTTCAAATAATGTATGTGGGATACTTTTTGGATAAAGAAAGCAATATGTATCACCAAGGACCTGTAAGACGATCCAGCATTAATATCCCTCCACAGAACTTTGTTTCTACTCAACAATACTCAGATTTTACTGGATATCATCATGTAGCAAACATGGATACGCACGCACAGTCTTCGGGAGCTTGGGGAGCTCCATATGGCGCACCGAGGGAGGACTGGGGAGCGTATGGTCTTGGGCCACCTAATGCTATTCCTACGCCTATGAACAACTCCTCTCCGGGACAAGTTTCTTATTGCTCTCCCGATTACAATCAGATGCACGCTCCGGGGTCAGCAGTATTACAACCACCACCTGAAAATATTTCCGTTGCTCAATTGTCGCCCGATAGAGAAAGGCGCAATTCATACCAGTGGATGAGCAAAACTGTGCAATCATCTTCCACTGGTGAGTAGATCACAAGTAACTTTTTGGGAACATAATGTTGGTTTTATTTGTGCAACAAGATCAATATCTGTCCATATTTTCTTCCCAATATTTTAGAATATGGGGTTGGGGTTATTATGTAGAATATACTATGGGTTGGGGTTTGTTCTGTAGAATGGCTTGGTTAATTTTCATTGAGAGCTTCAATATCGCTTTGACATCTTGCCTAACACGGCTGTCGAAAGTATAGTCCTATCCATAAGGTCACATCAGATATTAGTTTCAAGTGTCAACATAAGTAAACTTCCAACGTCAGTCCAGAGATTGCACATTTGGCAAGTTAGGCTATATGGAAAAGTGAATGTCAAAGATTTGTAAATAATTATAAATTATTGCTGCCTTCGGAGAGAAACACAGAGGCTTTTATTGTTATATTAAAAACTTTAATTTAACTATTTAGGCCTACTGTATGTAGGCTAGCCTAAAAAGGAAACGAAGGTGTCAGGAATTGGCGCCAGTCGCATTTGTAATGTAAATTACTTTACTCCTGTAAACTAGATGTGAGGTCTACTTTTTCCTGCTACATTGTTTCAGGTTTTGAGGGTTATCCGTCATATTCAGGCGGCGACCCCTTTCAACACCTCCTTTTACTTTGATGTGCACCCAAGTGTCTTCCTTGCGTTCCCATTCTTCAAGAGCTATATTGCCAGAAAGGGTGACGTTTTTCACAGCAAATGTATTTAATTTAATCGTTTAGTTAGGCTGTTTTTTCGGACAAAATATAGGCGTTTTTAAGGAAAAAAGACGAAGGAATAGTTTGCTATTTGTTTGCCTGTATATACCTAGTCAATTTAAGGCATTTAGAAAGTTATGTCATCTTTACGGACAAGTATCTGTAGTGAACGTCCTATCAAAATATATATATTTGACTTTGGAGAGGCCTACATTACGGCTACAAATATATATGCTTTACGAGGTTATTGGATAAAGGCAAAAAAATACTGAAAACCAACAAGGGGAAAATGATGTGGCCCTGCAAACGTGACACATTTGTTTTTAAAGTTCAAAACTAAAGATTCCTTAGTGCTAAGTTTTATCGCGGTGTTTATCTCTGATTAGTCAACAGTAGAAACCTGATCCAAGCAAGAGAAATGTCTTAGATAATATCGCCTTGTATTTCTTTTGTGTGTCGTGTATTGCGTCTTAACACTTCAATCGAGTTTAGGCAATATCTCTAAGTCTCTTTGTTCTGCAGTTTGTTCAGAAAGTGACATCAAAAGAAGATCTGAGTAACAATTTGCATAAAATAACAGTCAAAACATTTTTGTAAGATTATGTCAGTCCTTATGACTGTAAAGATACTTTTCAAAGATAAAGGCCTAAGTTAGGTTACATTGTAAGAAATTGCCTAATAGGCCTATATGCCTACTTATTATTGCTGATAAAATCTGTTTTCTTATTGGCAATTACTATACCCACACACTACAATAATAATAAAACCAAATGTAGGCCTATACGGTAAATTCAAATATAATAGTTTTCCTGGCTCAGTTTTATAGGCCTATATGCTCTTGCACGGATTATCATTTTTGAGAGCCAATTTCTGCAGTCCGATTCATTTAATTGTGTTCATTTTATTTCAGGCAAAACTAGAACGAAGGAAAAATACAGAGTGGTTTACACTGACCATCAGAGACTGGAGCTGGAAAAGGAGTTCCATTTCAACAGATACATAACAATCAGGCGGAAGTCAGAACTTGCTGTCAACCTTGGCCTCTCGGAACGACAGGTTGGCGAGAAAACGAATAATACACATTTAGGTCTATCATATGAAGACTAGGCAAATTTGACTTGAAATGTGACACATGGAACGATATACTAATATTTTATAATTTGCCCTACATTTACAGGTGAAGATTTGGTTTCAAAACCGTCGAGCGAAGGAGAGGAAATTAATAAAAAAGAAAATGGGCCAGTGTGACGGAAGCGGAGGATCAGTGCACAGTGACCCAGGTTCAGTGAGTCCTCTGCCAGTGCCGGGATCACTCAGTCCATCGGATATTCACGGCACTCTTTACCCGCCCCCCGGGATGAACACCTTACCATCTATCAGGAACGTACAACAAGTTACTGTCACCCAGTAAATTCGTTTTTGAACCATCCAACATAACTGAGCACTCCGACAAGCTGAAAGGACAGTTCTACCAAACTTGGAATCCCTACAAGCATCATTCAGATGTCCTGATCACATGTTGTGGATTACGAGATGTCCAGTAACAAAATGATTTATAATAAGAAATGCTGGAGGCTCTTGAGATATTGTTTTTTTATAGAATAGTTTAATAATGGAATAAACATACAAAAATCAACGTATGGTTCAGAAATGTAAATTCTTAAATTGTTTGTTTGTGTCTCAGCTTTTAAGGTATACATATTCCTTTCTGTAGCCTATGTGATAAAGTGTATTTGTTTGTAAATAAAATTAGAAAATCAGGTACATTTTATTTGAAGTTTAACTGGAAAGAAATGGAGCTATTTCACCTGCTTTTGAGACAAAGTACTTTGACCTGTCGGAATAGGAATATTTGCTGCAATTTTAATGCAAAGCACACCTCTTAAACTTCATCAAAACAGGGAAAAGTGAACCGTGATTTTAATTATGTAAATTGAACGTTTGTTTGATGAAACGTCCAAAATGTAAATAAAATGTGTTTTTGCAAATAATTTACCATTCCCCTCTTTTTATTAAGCTGACCTTTACAAAGTAAAAAATAAAGTTATGTCATCCGAGTTGCATGTTGCATGACGTACAGATCTTTGTCGACAACACAAGTCAAATTATAATAATCATGTTGTCTACCTCAAAACCTTGCCGGGAGTGTTACCTAATGCTCTAAAACAGAGTCAGTGCATCAGTTAGAGATGGTTGATCTTCAATAGACGTGGAAGCCTTATTAACATTCATACACCTTTATTTTACACCCAAATTGAAAGTTTAAGCCTGTCTTAACGCTTTCGTCGTTTGATGAGCATTACATTTTTCTTATGTAATAACCGGACCCTGCATCCTAAAATTGAAAGGGCTGAGGAAACTGGGTAACTATAGCTCGCGCGCAGGCACAGCTGTCATCAGGAGACGTCATGAGCGTCTTACTACCCAACATGGCGGACTTTGACACCATTTATGAGTTAGACGAAGAAGATGAGCGTATAGTGAGTGAAGAACACCTGACCAGATATTGCCCTGAACCTGTGATTATGCGTGGGGCCGGGCACATCACAGTGTAAGCAAATACATGCTATTGTTTGCCTTGCCGTCAGAATCTGTTTTGTTGTCCACCTTGTGCCTCATTAGCATGTTAGCATGCTAACCAAAACATTGCGTGTAGCTGGCTCACCCACTACCAGAAGTGTAAATAAAACTATGGTCTGGCACCGTGCTGACTACCTAGCAGCAAGCTTATGGAGTCAGAAGAATACATTTTCAAATATAAGCTTCGAAGAACGAAAACGTTATTTACGTTCGAGATCCTTACCAAAGTGGGTAGCATAGCACTCCCAGCGTTAGCTTCTGTAATCTGTCGACTTGTCCTGGACTACCCTACCTTTCCAGACAACTATTTGTTGCCGTCTAGTAAATACTACATACAATTTATTTGTGGCATCTGCTAGAAAGGATCCAAATGTCCTAAACATTTCAAACTGCCAATCAATGTTCCTGGACATTGCTATTGTGCACTCAAGTACATAGGTTTCAACACACATTAATAAGTATACTACATAATTATACTGTTGGAGAACACACGTCCTCAGCACACTAAACACATTGCTCAGTTGTGCAACACTACACAGTGTCTTAGTAAAGAAAAAGTCTGTCTAAGATTTGTCTTTTGTTTTTACAGGTTTGGATTGAGCAACAAATTTGATAATGAGTTTCCCTCGGTTCTTACAGGAAAGGTACAGCTACATATTTCTTAATCCGCACATCACATTAAACAATGTATTGTGCTGTATTTTCTGTAAGATTGCGACCAGTTTGTGAATCAGGCACCAAAGTCTGTATGTATGCTGTATTGTTCTTCTCGGCCCCTGCTCTTTCAAGGATCTCTCGGAAGGTTTTGGATGTGATGCTGATGCATTTCAACTAACACACCACACTGCCTCCAAAGATACCTTCAATGTGTTGAGACAGAGGGCTGTCAATGAGTAAACCGTCTATGGAGCTTGGTTGGCAGGGACTCCAGTGTTAGGGAGGACACAGCTCCAGGTGATAAAATAATGAAATAAAAGACTATGCCATGCACAAGAATGGAGAGCTTCCTGGGTCGGACACTGCAACACAAAAAAGCTGTAGGGGCAAGAGCAGGCCGAGGGAAGTGCTGGCAATAAAAAGTACCTCCAGTATTGTGACCCGGGGTGACATGTGATGAATGAGGTCACGATTATGATGATTGAAGGGTGCAGATCAGACCCTGCTGGGCTTTATTCTAAGGTCTTTTGCTGTTTGTGAAGACCTTTGCATCCTGTCATAAAAGATTACGACCCCAGTTTTATGGCGTACAGACCCGGAGAGGAATGAGCATCCATTCATGTTGTTTGGACGGCACTGCCACAGGCGGTGAGCTTATCTCTCCCTTTAGTCCCTCCTAGCCCTGAATAGTCTAGAGCTCAGTTAGCAAGTTACAGGCGTACCATTGAAAGATTTCATCTCTGTAGAACATCTGTAAATATCTACCTATTGTTTTTTCTAAGCGCTTTGATCTTCCAGCACAAGTATCACTTAAGCAATTAGAGAAATATTTTCACTCAGGTCAATATACAGGTGGACTCCTTGTTTGCCTTTGTTTCATGCTTCAAAAGAAAAGTGTTTTCTGTTGAAATCATTTTTCAATTTAAAAGTTGTTGGTATTACATTAAAAGTAAACAGAAGTAAAAACCTTTGGGAAATCAGTCACTTTTTCACGTTATATTTTCACGTGTCCGTTTGCTGTGTTTCTCAGGTTGCCCCAGAAGAATTCAAGACAAGCATCAGCAGAATTAACGCTTGCTTGAAGAAGAACCTGCCTGTCAATGTGAAGTGGCTTTTATGTGGCTGCCTGTGCTGCTGCTGTACAGTGGGCTGCAGTCTCTGGCCCGTCATCTGCCTCAACAAGAGAGTAAGTCCCAGCCCTCCTGTGAAGTAACTGTGTACTGCACAGGCCCACTCTCTCCTCACATCAGCCCTAATTACTTAAGGGTTGTTATAGCAATCCAACCGTATTGGTCTTACAAGCGCAGAGGGCAATAACGGGCAGTGTGCAATTAGTGGTTCTGTGTAAAAATGATACATGGTACTACAAGACCTGTCCAGCTACAAGGAGAGATATTTAAAGGTGCTGATTCTACCCCAAGTCACTAACAACAAAGTGCACATTACAAGCTGGTAAAAATCAGAGTTCAGTCCATAAATGTTCATTTGTTGTAATAATGCTGTGGTTGTTTTGTTGTCAATTGCAAAGTTAGGTGTTTAGTAAAAGGAATTGATTGCGAACATTTTCATTTTGTTTGATCTCTTCCCACAGACAAGAAGATCAATTCAAAAGCTCTTAGAATGGGAAAATAATCGGTTATATCACAAGGTAAAACGACTCTACAACGCATATTAGAAGGTATCATTCATTTTCCATGTGCAAACGTATTAAAGTGGAAGAGAATGGCTTTGTGTTGCAAAACAATTGTTAACTCATTATCTAAACTTTAACCATAACATGTTCTCATTTCCCTCTAAGCTATTTCTGTCTGATCCTGTGATCTAGTGCACAGAGGTTAAGCAGACCAAAAGGTCAGCAGTAAAAGACATGTTAATTTGGTTTTGTCTTGGAGGGAGTGCAGACTGACAGCTAGTAGCTGTGCAAAAGCATAAAGGAAGCTCTTCAGGGTGTCTGGGCAGAGGAGGTTAGATACAGTCTGGCCAGTGCCTGACCCCAGACAGACATGGTTTAAAGCCTTTCCTAAATTCTACTCACACTCTAGGGAAGATCTCAAGCCAGATTTGCTAACCAGACAGTGTGTGTCTGTTTGTTGTGTGTGTGTGTGTGTGTGTGTGCGCGCATGTTTGCAAATGTGTGATGTGTTTAACCAGTCCTTATCTTCTTTTAGCTCGGCCTGCATTGGAAACTCAGCAAAAGGAAATGTGAAAGCAGTAACATGATGGAATACGTAAGTTACGGTTATCTTTAATGCCAGTTTGTTTGGTGAAGAAGAAACCCAGCATGAATGCACTGTACTTTAGGGAAACATGAATGCACTGTGCTTTAGGGAAACATGATTGCTGTATTCTGCAACATTCAACAATTGAACATGAAATCATTTCTATCTTTTCCGTTGCAGGTAATTCTTATAGAATTCTTACCAAAATATCCAATATTTCGACCAGACTGAGAAGGTTGCTGGAAGTATGGCCCTAGACTCCTATCCTTAGTGCCTTGTACATATGTTGGAATAAGGGTCTGCACTGGGGTCACTTAATGATGACCCGATACATCTCCTATTACCTTGTACAGTTGATTTTGCAACACTGTCACTTTGCTTTAGAGCAGATTTTGCACATTTCCTGACAAAGTAGAAATGCTCCCTTTGTTGCACTCAAATATGTTTTTGTTACAAATGACAAATAAGTGATTTGAAAAAAAATTATACTGTTGAAAAGTGCATTTACCCCAAAGAGTCATACGCCTCCCACATCCATTGTATGTTATTCCCTTGCAAAGAACTGGGCATCTGCTTGAGCATACTTGCCTTAAATGAAACAATGAACTTTTCTATGTATAACCTGGGGAGAATAGCAGTGGATACGCTCAGCTGGTTAAAATGCTCTCCTCTATACAATTACACTTTCTTTGCAAGTGGATGGGATGGTGGAATTTGCCTAACCTACCATATATAGGTCACCTCTGTTTTTTTTCTTATCACTTTATATATAATATAAAAAACTTTGTACAGCGGAACTAGAAAAGAGTAAAGTGTATATACCATGTTAGGATATAAACTGTACAGTGGTATGCCATTGTTTACATAGATCTTTAATTTGTTTTTCGCCAAGACATTGCTGTACCTTAGTATTAATTATGAAAGATGTCTGTACCTTTATAGTTTCTATGGACCTTTTTACCTACCGTAGTAAGCCATATATAACTTACAATGTTATGGAATACCAGAGTTAGAACTGATAATTGCACTTGAGCTCAACAAAATATCAGGATATCAGAAGTAGTACTTGTTACTGAGGTTTTGAACACACTAGTGGTGCATGGAATGGTTTTGGCCAACAAAGGGGGACATGCTCAAACAGTGTCAGCCAGTCTGAGGCCTCCTGGAGGGACTGGGGGGGGGGGAAGCAGTCTCCCCTTCATGTTGATTTTCATAATGTTGTCTTTTTGTTCAATTTTATAGATTTTCTTTTTTTTTTTTACTCCTTTATCATGTTCAGACCATCATAAAGCCTACACTATGGAACATTGAGGGGATTTTGTTTGTTAAACCCATTTTGTTAAACGTTAGCTTTGTGTTACTGGAGTCTAGTTGAGAGATTGCTGCATTAGAGTGCCTCTGGAACCGAAGGTGAAACAGAAGTGCAGATGTACATCTGCCATGAGCAGACTCGGAGCTTCCCAGTGTTGGCCCTATTACATTTCCCTGTAAATGTTTGTCATGTAACAACTCAATCCCAGTGGAAAGCAGAAATAAATTGACAATTCAGAATTTTGCTCAGATGTTATCTTTCGTTTTGGTATTGAGTGTCATTTGATTCATCATAAAACATGCCTAAACCCAAACAGATCATCTTTATTGACCTCACTACCAATGTGCTAATTCAGAGCCTGCCTACTGCTTTACTATTGAAACCTATTTGTCATGTTTAACAAAACTGATTTTTCTCCAGGTCTTTTTTTTTATCCGAGGTCTTAAATTTCATTTAGTCAGGTCTAAAAAAGGTTTTACCCTCGTTCATTTCCAGAAATGCTGGCTGCAGAAAGTTATTAAAAAGTAGCACAAAAGTATTGAGTCGTAGCCTACAAAGCGGAGCTCTAGAGTCCAGGGTTTGAATTACGGGGGGTCGATACATAAAAAAATATACTTTTTAATATTACTTTACGCCCTGGAGAAGAAGCTGACCCCCCGATTATCATTGTATAATTTGCACTCTGTTTCTAACCAAACTAAACTAAAGAGAATCTTCCTGAGATTAACAAGCGTTTGTTGGAGAGGAGACGATATTTATGAAACCATGTGAAGTTGAAGTCCCACATCTCACATGACCACAATGTAACTTTTAAATTAAAATAAACAATTTAAAATTTGGATTTGAACCCAGGCTGTTGCAGTACTGTACCAGCATGTCTGAAAGAGCAGGCACACTAAGCCCAGTGAGCTAACAGGAGCCCTGCTTTCTTCTGGTTTTCTGACACCCCAACTCTGCAGGTTGTTACAACTAGATAGTTTAATGTCAAATTTAAATGTTGAGTGGAGATTACGATCCTTGATAGCTCCGGGGTTAAGGATGTGTCCCCTTCTATATACTTGGAAATAACATATATACTACTTAACTGATATCAGTTAAATGAATTATCAATTGGTTTGGGCGAGATTTGAACCAGGGATACCGTGTTTGACAGTAGACTCGATGCTACACATGCTTACCCACTGAGCAACAGAGGTTTCCTGCAAAGTAACATTTTACAAGACGGTGTAATTGCCCTTTTGACACCAATAAATGCCAAAGGACAACTACATTTTGTTTCTGCTTATGCCAAGTTATAAAACAGAATACTGTGCCTTCTAATCATACTTACAAAACAAGTGAAAGTTTGCTGAAGGATTTCTAAGAACTCGTTCACAAAATACAGTGACGATAAGTAGACTTTTCTTGAATTTACTTATTTATTTCTGCAACATGGAAAAATATTAAACAGAATTGTACAGCTTACCGTCTATTAGGGGTGGGAATGTTTAGTTACCTTCTGATTCGATTAGATTCTTGGGTTCACGATTCGATAAAAAATCGATTCACGATTTTTTACCAAATTGCGATTCAATATATATGCTTACATAAAAAAAAAATGCATCGATGTGAGTCGATAGAAGACTGAATTTTTTCAGAATTTCTTTGATTGGAATATTTTTTGGGTAATGCGTCGTGTAGGTGTTGGATTTAAATCTTTATGGTCTTAAAATGTCTTAAAAGGTCTTAAATTAGATTTACTGAAACCTGCAGGAACCCTGAACAAGGTGCTGAATCGTTAACCTAACATGACAGACTGTAATTACTTGACACTTTTTTTTAACTAAGGAATACTATTAACATAAACAACCAAGACTGGATGGGATGGAACTGTTTGCAGAAAATCCTGGGGTTACCAAATCACAACCCCCATACCCTAGTCAGGGAACTGCTTTGTTCTGAGAAGAGGGTTATTTTATAGACCCCTTTGTTCAGTTTTATTGCTCACATTGTCTTGTTGGGATGTGGAAAGATCACAGGATCAAGGAAGGTTAACTATACTGTCCTACACTAGCTTGATCAAATCCGCAAAAAGGTGCAATACTTGTTAAGTCGTCCATTGAAGCAAATCTCTTGCTGAATGTCAGTGATATGTATCTGACAGTGTTAGCAGCCAGTTACTTTTAACTCTTTAACATCTGAAAGTACACATCACATTATAATACAATTAATCATCGTTAAACAATTTGTAATTACAGTAATATTTTATGAACTAACCAAAGCAGAGGTTGGACATATTAATATGAAGCTGTGCAATGTGTAAGATTATCCATGTTTAGCCTCTAGGGGGCAGACTGAGACATCAAGAGAGTGGGTGCATTTAATGATGTACAGTGCATGCACATTAAACACTTGACATGTGAACATTTGGAACCCCTGCAGATATTTAAATGTAATTATGTGTCAATGGTTGTCTTGAGTACACAAGCACCTGGAATCCACTTGAAAACATGACACATTTGTATCCCATATTTTTTACGTCCCACTTGAGTTGAGCCTTGCTTAGAGACAGGCATAATTTAGACTTAGTGTCCTTGAGTTCTGTGTCAGGTCCTTGACGCAGCAGTCTGATTTACATCCTGCTCAGCCCTCTCCTAAGCTGTCTCTTGTGGGGACGTGGCTTGTCCACTCACCCTTCATGCCACTCCAGATGAGTGCTACCCCCACAGAACAGGCAGAAGCCTGGGGAGCAGTAGTAAAGACAGGCCCTTTCTGATGACTGCACATATGGGACCACAGGCTCGTGGTCAGCACTAGAACATCTTCTTCACAGAATCCAAATCAATCAGTTCACTTTATTAATCCCTAAGGAAATTCAAGTGTTTAGGTATCTTTGGATGGCAGGAGTGCGTGTTGCATTGGTTCGACCCATCTTGGTAGTACTTTTACATTTCCTAATTACTGGAAATTCACCAAAGGAACCACATACCAAACAAAAACCTTATTTGTATTCTTTAAGAGTTTATTGAACATTATGAAAGAGAGGGGTGGGCCTCAAGATGCAATGCCTCTATTTTGCAACCACGCTAAACATAATGAAGAATGAAACTCTACAGAGTACATTAACCAAATGTTCTCATGTTCTGAGAGAGGCATCTGTGTGTTTCTGAATACATCCTGACTAAGCAACAATCACGCACTAACTGTGAAACAGTAGTTCCGGGCTTCTCCTTTCTCTCCACTGAACACGTTAAATACAACACACTGAGTAACCTTAACACTGCTCGTTTCTCCCCTCTCTAACACAGAATCAGGTGGTAGCTAATGAGGAAGAAACAGCATTTTTGGTTTTGTGGTAATTAAGGCAAGTATACATTTTGATTTGTCCTTCAACATGTACAAGGCACCCACATTTATCAAAGACATTCGGTATGCAGTATGTAGTATTGCACTGAAATAAGAGAATTACAGTACAGTGGTACATCAGGAATTCATCAAGTCATAAAAAAAAAATTCTAAGCAGGCATTGTGTCCTTCCATAGTCTTCCATATGGATGAAACTGGTCAAATAAAAGTAGTTAAAAAAGACAGGAATGAATGAGGATAGGATGGGAAAATCTGACTTTGGCATACATAATCAACAGACTTTCTTTCCTCATCATTAAGTTGTGTCTTCTTCATTGACATGTGGAGTTTTAGGGACATTAGAAAATGTATACAATATCTCAGAACTTTGGATAATGCACATTAATCAGTCTTCCAGATCGTCATTATCAAATGAAGAGATGATCAATAGCAACAGTAGAGGAACACAAAATCTGCTATGAACCAATGTTTATAAAGCTTTCAAGACACAGGGTAAAAACAATGAAGCTACATCTCCAGCTTACCTCCAGCTGCAGTTCACTGATTGTCTTTGTTTCATCTTCCACCCTGATTAAACCAATTTGTTCACTGAGTCACACAAACTGCCATTTAAAAATGTCAACTACTGCATAAAAGCACTAAAAATCGTTCACATCAGTCTGCTTGGACAAAGTCTAAGTAGACACAGTATAACAATGTACACCCAACAACGTTACCTTGTAAAATAAAAATCAAATTATATAAACCTTTCATATTTCCCAAAAAAAAAAATTCTAGTTGTGAGATTCAACCAGTGTCTATGTTGTTTGTGTGAGATGAAGGCAGACAAGAGAGTGGCTCAGTGGTAATTGCGGCTGAGCAGAGCGTGTGTGTAAGTATATATATATACATATATGTGTGTGTCACACCAGGCTCCCTGGCCAGGACACCACGGTCAGTGTGACTTTATTCTTCTGCAGCTTGAGCATGGGGATGAGAGAGGAGTTGTTCATGCCGACCGTGGTGGCTCCGTTCACAGCCACAATCTCATCACCACATCTGCAAGGGAGAGCACACATCCTTTAGCATTCCATTCACTAACTGACTGCTCAGAAGATATGGGGCGCAAGGCGATAGGTAGCGTGTTCTGCCACTCACTTGAGGCGTCCGTCAAAGTGGGCGGGAGTACCAGGCACGATGGTCTTGATGAAGAAGGGCTGCTGCCCGTGGCTCTCCTCATAGCCGCCCACGATGCTGAAGCCCCAGCTCTCACTGTTGGTCTTCAGCAGGACGATGTCTCGGCACCAGTGCATGTGACTGCAGACACACCAAACAACACGTTTACGTCCCTGTTAGCTGTAGAAGGACGCCCAAAACCCACTCAATCACAACTGCGTCCGGCCTCTGGGCAAAAGGCCAAATGTTCCAAACACGACTATTGTTATGACGTTCGCCGTCATGCCAGATATGTTTATTGCACGACAGCTATGCAGGGAGAACCTCATATCAGCGTCTGTGAAGCAGAGAGCATGTGGAAGCTTCTACCTGGGCAGGCCCAGCCAGCGAGTCCACAGCGGGGCCCAGTTAAGGTCGTCTTCTCGTGGGCTCTCTGTGTAATCCAGCTCCTCCGTGTTTGCGGCCTCGGCCTCCTCCTCCGCGTCCTCGGCCAGGGTCTGGATGACCCGCAGCACCACCTGGGACTGGGCCGTCTGGGCCTTCAGGACCGACACGGCCTCGTTGTAGGTGAGCTGGGTCAGGTCCACCCCGTTGATGCTGAGCAGGATGTCCCCTGGGAAACGGAACTCAGAATGTTACGATCCAGTGTCGTCCTTCCTTTCAAAAGGGTCACACGTCCTTTACACATGGGAGGACACACCCGTGTGAACGGGTCTGTGGTGTGATGTCATCACGGCTGTGAGGAGCCTTGTGTCCAGTTTTTACCAGTTTTTATGGTGCCGTCTCGGTGAAGGCAGCCCACCGGCTGGACACTGGTGATGTAGACGGGAAGGCGGCTGCGACAGTCCCTGCCCCCAGCGATGGTGATGCCTAGGGACAGGCGAGGCTCCTTCTTCAGGCTCACTGTCTTCTCCTGGCTGGAGAAACCTCCTGGAGGGTCCTGGACAACACATACACACACACAGTCATGACTTTACTTGCCAACAAAAAGCCCCCATTAAAAAGGTGGGGTGAAACCAGATGAAGACTGAAAAATGCCTTAATATCCCAATAGCTGACAACTATATTGCGTCTGTATGGTTGACTGACTGGAAATTCATGTCCAGGTGTATGGATGGCAGCCATCAAGTGAAACGTTTCCATTTCCTTTCCTTAATTGAATCGTCTCACGACGCTGCTTGTACAAACAAATGTGAGGCGTTTCAGAAGCAGCTGAGCCATGGGAGCAGAGGTAACGTGCAAGGAACGACACTCCGCTCTCGTAGCGGAGGGCACGTGTGGAAATCCACAGCTTCTTTCTTTCTCTCCCTTTCTCCCACACTGGAGCCTGTAAACCTTCAGAGGTGACTGGGTGGGAGGTGGGGGGTGTAGATGGGGGAGGGGAGGGCTCTTCCTTCCCCCCCCAGTGGGCCCACTACCCCCCCCCCCTGCAAGACTAAAAGACTGTTCTCTGCAGGCGAAAGCTAACTGTCACCAGCTTTGATCCTCTGCCACCCAAAGAAACAAACAAACAAGACAAGACTCTGGCCCCGTAGCGGCAGAGTGAGCAGCACTCTGGTCCTTTTGATCAAGCCAGAGAAGGGCTTTTATCTCCAGACACAGCCACAGGCGCCTGCTGCCCAGGGCCCATCACCCCTGACTGGGACTTCGGGGGAGTTTTTGGACGTGCTAGCCCTAAAGTCCTGATGGTGACACAACAAGGGTTTGGGTCGACTGAATTGTGGTGAACTAGACTGGAGGTAGGACCAACTGAGGTGAGACGATTGCTGTTACGTCCATGTAGACAAGGACTAATTTAACCCTGTGCTCATACATTAAACAGTACTTGAAACACACAAATGTATTTTTTTATATTTTGTTTTCTAAAGAGGAGAGTTGGGATTATGCTATTGTTGTGTGTCATGTTCCTCAACAGTGTGTGTTTTAAGATGACACACTTACCACTGTTTGACTATCAGAAAGCTTATCTGTTGCACTTACTGTCGGCAGTATTTGCATGTTGAATTAGATAAAACCTACCACTAAAAGGAAGGAATGTAAATGTATCAGTTGATGATTATACCTTCATGAAGGTGGAGCGTCGCTTGAAGTACTGGGGTTCAGGAGCCCTGCGGGCCCCCCGGACAGGAACCTCTCCACTGGTGCCCCCCTCCTCTACGGCCTCCGTCTGCCTCATCACCACAAAGTTCACCCGCACCTCACTGGCCTGGACACACACACACACACACACACATCAGTCCTAACTCCCACAATACAGCCATCAAGTGTGTCCTATAAACACAGCTACCCAAAAAAGCCACTTAGGTATGTAATTCCTTACTGACCACACACGGTTCTACTTTAGCTAGTTAGCATGACACGTCACACGCTGTGTCAGTCGGCTCTACCTGGATGATCTGAGCGGCGCTCTCCGGCGTGCCGTGCCTCAGGTCGTGACCGTTGATGGCCAGCACCTTGTCGTTGTTCCTCAGCTTCCCGTCCTTGGCCGCCAGCCCGCCGGTCAGCAGGTCCAGGATGAACACCCCCGACTCGTCCGACTTGCGGATCAGCTTGATGCCCAGCGGCTCTGAGCACTCCCGCTTCACCAGCGTCACCTGGATCACCGTGCCGGGGTTGTGGGCTGCCGCCGGCACGCTGCCGTGGGAGGGCGTGGAGGTGGTGGAGGAGGGGGCTGGGTGGTGCTCAGGGCGGGGGTGTCTGGGGTTGAAGCCCTTCTCCTGCATGACAGTGAACCTGAGCAGGGAACATGGCCGCCGCAGCACGGCGATGGCCCGGCAATGAGGGATGGAGGCTAGGCTGATGTCGTTTGCCTGGAAACAGAACACCACAGAGCGCTGGAGTCAACACCCTTCCCCAAAACTATAGTGATCCTGTATATAGTGGACTCACACATACAAATATGGCTTTGACAAGGAACGCAACATTGAGGTGCATTACAAAGAGCATTCATGATATTGTTAAAACAGACCCAATCCCTCTGTCTTTGCAGTAAAAATCTGGCTCGAGATACTTTTAAAGCTACTTCCTGTTATTGACTTGTCCGTTTTCCTATTTGCCTGTTCCAGTATTTTGGCATTCCTGCTACAACAGTTAATGCTGTTTAATGTTGGTCCGCCTGCCAACCACCTCCACTAGAAAGCGATGAAAATGCTCTCAGTGCCCTCTTTACAAGCCTCATCCCAGAAAAGTCCTTCTTAAATCGATGCATTGATTCAAGGGGAAGAGTGCGATTCAATTTCAAGAAATTAGGAATGCAATCTCCGCTCCCACAATACATATCTTTTTACAGCCCCCGGCCATCTACAAATGCCAAAAGATTGGGGTGGGGTTGAAGGGTAATGTTACTGATCCAGAGGCAGCCCATTGGCTGAAAAGTTTTAATTATCCTTTCCATGACTGTCATTGGTCAGCCTGGAGCAAGAGCGGAGTTTTGGAGGGCATTCTGAGACAGTGGTGCCAGTGCTGGGAGAAAACACGTCTGTCATCTCAGTTTACAGCAGTACCACATTCCAGGACAGCCGGAGGAAAGAAATCCAAGGAGAGAAAAAGAGAATGAGAGAAAAGAGAAGGGGGGGTGAGTGAGAGAGATATTCTGGGAGAGAGGAAGCTGAAGGTACCTTTATGAAATCTCCTTCAAAGTCTTATCCATTACCTTTACATGAAGCTTTCACCAAAACGTTTGAACAATATTTACTGTGAACAAAGCACTATCATGAGGGGGTCACTGAGGGGGGGCAAAAAAACAAGCTTATTGAATAAGCTGTGCTTTAAAGACAAGAGGACAACAGCAAATCATGAATCTTCCTTCATCTTCTGGTCTTTTGTCAAGTTGGCTAGTACTGGAAAGGTCCCTAGACTTTTTCATAATCAACATTAGTAATACATTAGTAAGCCAGGTCTTTAAGCTATGCACCTTGGTCTTCTGGTGTAGGAGGGGGGTCAATCAGTAAAGGAAGGGGGAGTTCTGTGTGTCATGCATGCCTGGCAGTGCCCTGCCCTACCTGTTGCTATTGAGCTGAACACCCGTCTGTCCAGAATATCTGCTTCCCCATCAACAAATGCCTCTATCAACAGTGGGTCAGGAAAACCTAGGGGACCAGTGTGTATGTGACAATAACCCCACAGGATGGGTGAAACCATCTCAATGAGTACAAAACACACACTAATGTGTTTTGCACTGCACTCCCAAATCCACTGATTTAGCAGGTAATCCACTGGAGTTACGTTTCCAGTGCCAACTCAAAACAAAGACAAACACAGTAGGGGATTTATAGAGGGAATCTGTTCACTGTGTGTCCAGCTCAGTCAGAAGGACAAAGACACATCATTCCCTTTCATGTCATATCTTGGTGACATCACTGATGACTGGATGGATAACAGTGCCATGAAGAGAAGCATGTGCCATGATTATGTGCCATGATCTAACTAATCGTGTTGGATCCCTACTAGGGCTGCAGTGTCTCCCTCACCTCCAGGATGTGGTCACCGGGCGCCAGCCGGCCATCACGGGCAGCCAAAGAATCACGCACAATCTCCTGGATGACGATGTTACCCAAGGGTGTGTCCTTCCCACCCACGATCCGCAAGCCCAGCTCCTCCTCTGGCTCATCCCGGAACATCTCCACCACATTAGCCTCTGCCACCAGGCTGGAGCGCACCGGGGTGGAGTCTGGAGAGGGTAGAGGGGATCAGACATGAGTGTGGAAGGATGTGTGCGTGTAGGCAGAAACACACATACAGGAATGTGCACACAAAGTATCGATCTGCCCATCTTAGATTTCCTGTAAGCCCACACACACACACACACACACACACGCACGCACGCACACGCACCTGTGATTTGGACATGTCAAAGGCAAGAGGCAACACATTTGTTAAGTCAGTCATGGAAATCGTCAATCTGTAATAATTTCAACTGACACCATTGTCCTTTGGCAGGAAACTGAAAAACTGTTTTTCCAGCATGACACACTCACTGGCGTGCACAGGCAGGCAGGCTGTAAGATCAGGCAGGCTGTAAGATCAGGCACCATCTGGCATGGTGTGCGACAGTCTGTTGGTGGATTTGGAATGTAGAACCTTGAATCAACAGTCACTCACCTTCTTTCACAACCAGACGATTAGAAAACTTACTGTATGGACACATTTGTTTTCACAAAGATGAGTTTGTATTCACTCTGATAACAAGCACCATATAAAAAGTTTATTTTAGGACTTTCAGAGATCTGGTTGTCTAGCCGTCCCTTTGTTCCTGGGCAGCATGAAGGTTTAAAGTTTAGCAAATAACAGCTGACCAAACAGAATTTATTCTGTCTATGTAATTCATGCATACATTTTGAGCCTTTGACTTAGAATGTAGCTAAATTAGTCATGTAATGTGAATATCACACATTTAATACCCCCATCTCATCAGTGAGGGAAAGTTATTGTCGTCCAACTATATTAAAGGATTGTAGATCTGATCCAGACAGAGATTTCAACAGATGTTAGTTGACTCATGTTCTGAAGATCTCATCTCATTATCCGTGAGTCTGGTATTCCAGAGCCCAAGGCTAATCGATGTCGGTGTCATCCAGTTCTGACAGGCTTTATCCTGGAACGGCTGCTGACCACATCAAAGGGAGCTTTTGGTTTTCTCTTAAATCAACATAGCGGGCAAACCATTTCCTCTCCCGGTCTTTTACACTCAGGGCTTCAACAAACTCCTCTCACCTCCAAAGACAGGATTGACACGGTGATACTGGCTTGTTGATGCTGAGAATGATACAGCTTTTTGTTGACAAACACCCCCCACCCCACCCTGAAAAAAAGCATTGCCCTCTCATAGTGTTCCTATAAATAGAGCAGTCACGCTCTCCGGTGTTATGTCCGTCACGTTTACAGTCATGCGGTGAAGCCTAAAACAGAGAGTTCTTCCCAAATAGATTATTCCATTGACATGACCACGGTTTGCTAGAGTGAGCACTTACTCTGCAAGAGGTCGTGTGGCCAGTAAGAAGTGACAGCTTACCATCCTCTGCCTCCTCGTAGGCGGGGTTTATGAGTCCTGGCTCTGCCTGGCTCCGGGTGGGGGTGCGGGACGTCGCGGGCGTGTGTTTGGCATCGGCTCCAGCCTCCCCCTCGCCCCTGCTCGCCTTTAACTCATTCCAGGGAGGCCTCTTCCTCCTCTCGCCCTCCTCCCTCAGCCTCCGGAAAACAAGACATCTGAGAAAGGAGACGGAAAAACAGAAGAAGAAAAAAAGAGAGAGAGGGAGAGAAACTGGGTTAACATTTAATCAACCCTAGAGACAAATCTCAAATCTTGGCCAAGGTCTTTTTTATATAGGGGAAAAAATAGGATTGTGTTCATTCATTATTTTCTGGGAAAACAAGGACGGAAATTGTCTTCCATTTCTGCCTTTAGGAAGATTAATCGGAGGTGTGGAGAATGATTGAACAGACTTAGTGAACTAGTGAAGGAGGGAGAGAGGCAGAGAGATGGGAGAGAAGGAGGGAGAGTGGATGGAATGAAGGGGAGAAGTGCTATGCAGATGAGCAGGCTATTCTACTGCATTGCAGGGACTGTGAGGGGGACAGGTCGAGTCTGACGGTGAGTCAGTCAGTCAGGCTGGCTGGCAGTGTTGTTACTGCTGCTGTTCTTCCAGGATGAACTTTGCCTCCAGTCTGTTTGCACTGGGAGGCTGCAGCTGGAGAAAGCTGCCACTAACACAACCTTTACCCACTCCTGATTGCATCATCCCCGACCATTGACACGAGAATAACGGCAGACAGCTGTAGTCATGTACGGGGTAAGAAAGCCTCATCCCTTTTCTCCAGTTAACTAAGAAAACTGTCTAGGCAAATGGTTTACTAGGTTGGCTTTCCTTTAACTCAAGCTTTGTGTATTATTTTTCAGAAACAAATCTTCACTCTGTACTCAATCCAGACAACTCCTGTTATATATACACACACACACACACACACACACACACACACACACACACACACACACACACACACACACACACACACACACACACACACACACACGTCTATACATTCCTCTCTCCTTCCATTTGATACCTTCTCTTCCTACCTCCATCCCCAGCCACCCTCTCCCAGCCACCCTCTCCCAGCCACCCTCTCCCAGCCACCCTCTCCCAGCCACCCTCTCCCAGCCACCCTCTCCCAGCCACCCTCTCCCAGGCCCCCTCTCCCAGGCCCCCTCTCCCAGGCCCCCTCTCACCTGTTGTGCAGGTGTGGCTGCAACTCGCAGCGCTGCATGGTCTGTTGGCACTCTGCATGATGGGGGCAGAGCACGGTGAGCTTGTCCAGCAGGTTCCTGACCAGCAGGCTGGAGGGCCGGCACTGGTGCAGCTGCAGCCTCAGGCGGTCCACGGGGCAGAAGTCCTGCTCCTTCAGGAAGCTGCTGATGCACTGGAAGCAGTAGGTGTGCCCACAGGGCGTGTCCATGGGCCGCAGCAGGGGCTGCAGACAGATGTGGCACACCAGCTCGTCATCCACCTCGTCCTGGTACTCGTACAGGTGGCTCTCCTGGCCATCGTGCTGCTGGCCGCACTCCTTGCACAGCTTGGCCCACGTGAGGCTGCCACTGCCGCTGCTGGGCAGCTTGGGCTCCGTCATGGCCGCCCGCTGACAGACCCCGGCTTCCCTGCGTTCCAGGTGAAGAGATCTGGCGGGGAGGGGGTTTGCTCTTCTGACTGCTGTCCCAGAGAGGATGCTGCCTAGCTCAGCTCATTCAAAGCGTACATCCCAGACTTAATCCATTCAAAGAGGGAAGTTGAGACCATGATCCAGCGTTCCCCTGCTCCTCTTCAGGTCTCCATACTGGGTCTCTACAGAGAGAGAAACACAAAGAGGTCTGCCGTTGGAGTCGCTGGGTTCCTACTCATACCGGTCGGCTGTACAGGAAATGACACAAATCCACAGAGCAGCAACAATATGGAAGAGGGCTGCAGGTGTTTCCTCTCAACGAGTTTCCTGAGGGACAAAGGGAATTCTCGTTTTGGCTAAATGTCACTTTGTGCTTCATTAAAAGGGGTAAACTCCATGAAATGAGGCAAGAAAAGTGGAGAAAAACGAGTCAAGTCAACCCCCCTCTAGTGTGAAGGAACAAAGGCATGCGCTAGGAGAGAATGAGAACTCTGAACGAACTGAGCAGAAATGCAATCCCCATCACTAATGACCCTCTCACGTCCAATAACCAGAGGTCTGCGTCCCTCTGTGAGGTTCTTAATCTCCAGTAATTCCCTCTCTTAGGGAGAAGAACGATTATAAATGCATTCCATTACAGACGTTTGGCCACTCACACGACACGCAAGCTAAAAAAAAAAACGAAAAAAAGAGCGAATAGATATCTCGCACAACTACCTGCTCATACAATATCCGACATCTCAACTTCACGGCAGCGCCAACATCCATCTATTCAGAGGAGAGCAAAACACTAAATATTTCAGAGTACTTACTGTACAGAATGTGCCAACGCAGCAAACAGGCTATCGTGCTGTGTTTACATGTCTCAGTTCCTCCTAATTCATCACCGTTGAATAAACCCTCAGCAAGGATACAGTGAGCCCAGGACCCTTACCCCCCACCCCACCCCCCCCCCCCCAGTCCCTAAACTCCCCTCTGACCCCCCTCCAGAGGTCAGCCCAGGCACAGGCGCCCTGTGTTGTGTCTCCTAGGTTATTAGCTCTGTTCCACCCACCTGAGATGATGATAGCAGCGTTGTCAAGCGCCCGGCAGCCACCGCATGCAAACAACAAACTCTAACCTCACAGCTTTGCTGGCTGCCTGCAGCCCAACTGAAACCAGAGCCCTACATCTCCGGCACACAGGCAGACTATGTGTGTGTGTGTGAGTGTGTGTGTGCGTGCGTGCGTGTATGTATGTGTGTGTGTTCGCTGCACCGGGAAAGGGGGAGTGGTGTGACTAGGCACAGAGTAGATCAGCTGAGAGGAGGGGAGCAGAACCGTTCAGCCTGCCTCCCTCCGTCGAGAAAAAAAAAATGGGTGGGGGGGGGGGGGGGTGGTGGTAGAGAGCTGTTCAGACTGCTGATGTCGCACTAGCGCAGGCAAAACATTCTCCGAGGCCAAACCCTGGGCTGGCCAATTACAGAGACTGAAGGTGAGCATGTGTGCACGCATACACACACGCATGCTTTTATGTGAGCTCGCAATGAAAATCACGCACGCGCACACTGCTTGAGGTCAAGCAGGACACTGATCTCCCTCTCTCTCTCATCGCCTTTCTCTTTGCTCAAGTGATACCCCTTCTTGTAATGTATAGGGGTCATGGATCCTCACGCAAACTGAAGGAAACACAGAGGAGAAACCAGGCTGTGCTACATTTCATTGAACATTCACAGGACCTTCTTACTGATGAATATCTGACAGTGAAATCAGATGAGTGACATGAGTGTTGGTCATCAAATGGTATTCTAAGTATAAACAAATGTAAAAGGGAAGAAATGCTTATTTTTGTCTGAATGTTTTTTAGACAACCTTGATAGGTACAAAGTTTTTTTAATTATGATTTTTTAAATTAATTTCGGTTTATGTGGCAAAACAAGGTCCCACTCCAGATGCATAAATCAGTTAACTGAGCAGAGATGTTTGGGAATGCAGCTTGGAACAGAACTAGCAGTTGAGGATTGAATTGAGGATTCAGCTCATGTCTTGGCTGAAGCAGCGAGGCAGAAGTGAGCCAGCCAGCCGGGCAGGCAGGAAGGCAAGCCAGGACAGGCAGTGACCCTGGTAGTGATGGATGGCTGGCTCCTCAGCCTCTCTGGATGGGTGCAGGGCTTCTCACATCCAGGCACAGGCTGTTCACAAGCCATGTGTCAACGTCCACATCCCCCCCATACTAATACACAGCTTCACAATGTTGTGACTGCTCCTCAAGGATACACACACACACACAGCTCAGAGGTGAAGCTTGTTGTCAGGCGGCGTCAGCTGATCCATTTTTCTTCCTATACACATTACCATATCATATGTTTTTATGGTTTCCTCTGCCTATGGGAAGTACTGGAATAGAATCCTCAACAAGTGTAATAATGTTATCCAAATACAGTGACTACTTAAAAGGCAGTGGAATGAGTCAAATGGATTATACTTTCCCCTTGAAGTTATAACCTGGTTAACAGCCATGCCTTGTGCTGAAAGGTGACTTTGATAGAGAGAGAGGGGGGGGGGCTTTAGCCAAATGCCTTCAAAATCATGTGACATTCTAAGCTTTGTAGGTAAATGTCTTGGCCTCCAGGGTCCTCTGGGAGCTTACCAGAGGTGGCATTCTCTGGAAGCTTCTCTCTCAACAAGGGAGGGCAGCAGTTTGTTCAGATAGAGTGCATATCTGTATGAGTCACGTGTGCTGCCACACCTTTGTGGGGTGAACACATGAAGTCATAAAGGAGGTGGTAACCTTCCCTTGACGTCAACAGTATTAGATCATGTGTGTGTTGTCTGCCTCACTGTCACCGCCTGTCAGGATGAACAGAAATTACAAACAAATGGCCCCAGAACTCCCAAAACAGCTTAGTCTTCTAAAGTTCACAATTCTTCATAGCTCCTCCCCCTCCCTCCTCCCCTAGTCTGACTGTATGGTTCGCCATGCTGGAGTCCTGTGCATGGCACCATGGTCTCTGCTAAAAAAACACATCCATGCTAAAGCACCCAATCACAGTGGTTCTAATCCTCATACTATTCAGCAGCAGACTACCGTCTCCGCATACCAAACTGGACTACAACAGCAGCCGGGGCATACACATCTCAACCAGGAATTCCCATGACTTGAAGTATAGCTCTCTGTTGAATAGAGTGTGTAAAAAGTATTTCAACAATGAGGCTTTCAGTAAAGTTTCTCCTTGAAACCACGCTCCTGTTCCACCTGTGTTCCAATGGCAAGTTGTGTTTGCTGATACAAGTTTATATTTTAGAAGGAGAATTGATCATTAGAAAACTATTTTGCAAGTATGTTAGCACAGCAGAAAACTGTTGTACTGATTAAACAAGCAATAAAACTGGCCTTCTTTAGAATAGATGAATATCCTGAGCATCAGAAATTGTAGGTTTGATTACAGGCTCAAAAAGGAATGAAACAAAAAACTTTCTTCTGAAACTTATTCTTGTTCTGTGAAATGAAGGGGGAGTCAGTTGGATGAGCGGTGAGGGAGTCGGGCTAGTAATCCGAAGGTTGCCAGTTCGATTCCCGGTCATGCCAACTGACGTTGTGTCTTTGGGCAAGGCACTTCACCCTACTTGCCTCGGGGGAATGTCCCTGTACTTACTGTAAGTCGCTCTGGATAAGAGCGTCTGCTAAATGACTAAATGTAAATGAAGGCTATTCCAAGCCAATAAACTGAATTCATCATTCAACTCTGTGTACTATTCCCTTTGAACAACTGGTTCCAACCAGAATAGAAAGAGTAGTTTGAGAAACAGATGCATCACAGGTCAACTGGAAGCTTCATTAAGTATTGCCCACAAAACACCAATCTCAACTTCAACTATGAAGAGTCAACTCTGGGATGCTGACCTTTGAGGCAGAGTTGCAAAGAAAATGCAATTTCTCAAACTGGGCAATAAAAGGAAAATATTAAGATGGGCAAAAGAACACAGAAACTGGACAGAAGAAGATTGGGGAAAAAGTGTTATGGATAGACTAATCTACATTTGAGGTGTTTGAATCACAAAGAAAATAATTTGGGAGACACAGATCAACTGAGAAGATGAGGTTGAGAAGATGGGAAGATGACAGATGGTGCTTGAAGCCATCTGTCAAGCATGGTGGAGGCAATGAGATGGTCCTTAAGGGTTTAGGTTGGTTGAGGGGCAGTTCTATGGGCGTATATGAAGCCCTCTGTGACATACTTGCGTGTAAAAAGGGCTATACAAATACATTTTGATTTGAGTCTGGGGGTGTGTTGATGGTGGTAAAATGGGAGATTTGTACAGTGTAAAAGAGATATTGAAGAGGGAGAGCTATCACTCCATTTTGCAATGCCATGCCATAGCCTGTGGACAGCACTTGATTGAGCCCATGTCCACCTACAACAGGACAATGACCCAAAGCACAGCTCAGTCCAAACTATGAGCTGGTATTCTTTCTATAATGCAGTGGCCAGCACAGTCATCGGATCTCAACCCTACTGAGCTGTTGTGGGAACAGCTCGACTGTGTGGTAAGTAAGAAGGGCCCATCAAGCCAAACCAATGTGGGAGGTGCTTCAAGAAGCATGGTGCTTCAAATGGATGACTCTGACAAAAGCAAAGTTTGAAGGACACATTAATCATTTAAATGAAAAATAATATAGTTTCTGACCCTGTCAATGATTTCCTATTCATTTAGATATTTCCCATTCAAACAAAGTTAATGTATGTTTTCATGGAGAGAAAAAAAAAACTAATTTCTAAGTGACCCCTAACTTTTTAATGGTAGTGCGTATATGTATACTACGTGTGTGTGTGTGTGTGTGTGTGTGTGTGTGTGTGTGTGTGTGTGTGTGTGTGTGTGTGTGTGTGTGTGTGTGTGTGTGTGTGTGTGTGTGTGTGTGTGTGTGTGTTCGTGTGTGGCACACAAGCTTAACAACGTTGTGTCACGTTAGGAACAGAGGCAATCATTCAAGACTCCTTGGTCTAAAACCATAAATAATTCACTGTCCTCATTGACAGCATGTGACAAGGTTAACAACCAAGCAGACCCCCCCAACCCACATTCATGACTACATGTGATAAATCCATTAAGAATGAACTGTGATTACATATCTAACGTTTGTACCTCCAACATTACAGCCCTGTTTTCCCTGTTTTTCAAACACTTAGCCTACACTTAGTAAACAGAAACTCACACATTAGTCTACCATTCATCGCGCTCACCTTCGCATTAAACTTAAGATCCAAGGCAATCCTCTAATGGGTTGACAGACTTCTTTTTCATTTTTTTCCACATCATCATACACATACATATATACGTTTACATTATAAAACTGTAATTATTATGTGGTGTTCAGAGTTGAATGTAATGTTACGTATATGGGATCGAAACTCATCTTACCTGGGAAGGTTTTTTTCCGGAAGTAATAAAACAAAGAAAGCTATGCTGAAACAGTAGTCTTACTATGAGAGCGCGAAAAACCTTGCTGGGCGGACAAACAAGAGACAAACGAATCCTTTCACGTTGCATTTACCGTGTAATATCCCTGCTTATTTATTAATCACACGACGCCGCCTCAGGTGTTGAGTCATACGGTAACATTCCCAGTTTCGAACAACAAAAAAACTAGGATCTGACGTTCGCTACAGGAAGTCCGGGCAGGTAGCTCAGTGTAGTTATTCCGCAGGTAAATTGAAATACTATCTTGGTCCACCTTTTGGTCCAGTACATAATACACCATAATAACTGTCAGTTCCTAAATGTTTTGTTTTGTTTAGCGAGATTGCACATTTTACACATTAGCTGTAGCCTATAATAATTAATCTACTGACACAAACATAGGCCTACACTTGAAAAAACAATTTAAATGATTTTGATGATGATTTTAGACTCTACAGTTTAATTCTAAAGAAATGCAATGAGTATGTAATCAACAACATTTTACAGATACATTTCCCAACTTGTCTTTCATATATTATATTGGATTGGTCAAGTCACTATGACAGTTTAACACATGTTTTCCCTTCTAGATTTCCCTAACTAGATTTGTGACCAAGAATCACATTGAATTCAAAGGAACAGTCTGAATGATGCCCAATAAAGTAATAATACTTGCTTTGGGACCCTGCCAGTTAAAAGGCTTTTGACACATAAACAGTGTTAGCCTAATACCCCCTGCAGGATGGAAGGGAAGTCTCTGTAATAAAACCTCTGTTAGGGGCTGTTCCCCGGTGATTTATAGATCAGATGAGGAAACCCAAATGTAAGACTGGCTCACTGGCATGTGCTAGCTGGACACAATTGCCCACTTTAACAATACTTCAATTCATAAAATGTATTTGTATTTACATTATATACACCTAAACTGACTGAACATCAGTTATTTAACTCAGTATCATCTTTGGGCAAACATTTATCATGACATTAGATCATATAACGATTGAGTTTATCTGCTCAGTCAGTTTGATGATTGCGTCTGAAAACTGAAACTGAAAATGTAGACGTGTGAGATAAATGCAGCATGATAAGATAAAAGTATGTTTTCAATAGTCCTCTGGACTACTGAAGACTGTCACATTGAAACATGAGCTTTGATAAGTTAGTGACACCATGTGGTTAGTGCCTTGCTTATGAGTAAGGTTTCACTACTTAACGAAAGTAAAGTGTTTAATTGATATTTGAATCCATGCAACTTTGCTTCTACATTACAGTGTATCTGGCTTGGCTGTTGACGAGAAACCTTGAAAGTGAGGAGAAGGTGATGAGAAGGGGGGAAAAGTAAGAGACAAGGTAAACAATGGCCTGACAATGAAACACATCCTGACTCCCTCGCTCTCACAGGGCAGACCAGCGCTCCTCTGTTTGAGCTCAACCAGGCTGTTTGTCTTTCCTGGGATCTGTAAACATCCTCAACACAAACAAGATCCTCTGTATCGGTAGAGAATAAACTCACACCATTGAGCCAGCTGCAGTCTCACTCTGCCAAGGTCTTTGATGTCCTTGGAAGAGAGCTGGTAATGAAGGCCTCTTACGTTTTAATCCTTTTAATTGGAGCTTGTAAGCTACATATACCTTTCTTTGACAGATATGTCATGGTTGAGCCCCTGAGGACATGGGGTATGTATCGTGTCTGTAATCCACAGTGACACAGGGAGATATTCTCGCTTTCTTCTTGCCTAATGTCCTGTTAAATAAAGGCGTTTAGAAATGCATTTAGTTATTTTTCTCAATTATGAAGGGAGATCTTTCACTGTTTCAAGGCTTTTAGAATGACTCAATACAGTGGAGCTTCAAATGAGCATGTCTCAGTTGCTTTAAAAAAGTGCCCCATTTTAAGAACGACCTAGGTTGACATCTGCATCTTTGTGCAAATTGATGCGTGTGATTACTTACTAACATGAACACACGCACATAAACACGCATACAGGTTCGAATATAGTGCCGTGAATATCTGCTTTATTGCTTAACTATTGCTAGGTTGGGAACTGAGGCCACATTAACTCTGCAGGCTGTTTCCACCCCTGTCCCCTCCCCTCCTGGCTGACCAAACCAGAACTCCCTACACCTTCCCCTAGGCCAGACAGTAAGGCATCTGGCTCAGGCCACAGCTTGCACCCCCGTCCCCAGGCTCTGTCTGGCCTCCACATGAAGGCCCTAAATCAGTGACCAGAGAGACTACAGAGGGGTAGCCCCCATACCCCCCACATGGCCATACTGTGACATTCAAGTGTCACTTCAACATGCTGGCGAGGGAGACCAGAAGCCGGCTCCTAACCATAGACCATGACACTTCAAGGGTCTTCTGGTTTTCAGGATCAGTTAGATTGTTTCTTGTGTGTTTGGACTTCCAGATGATTCATCATTCCTTAAATACTATTATGGGCAATAAAAAGTTGACTTGTGTTTCTTAGCTTCATGAACAATCTGGCTTCATGAACAATCTGGCTCCATGAACAATCTGGACGTTCATAGAGTTAAGTACTATACTGTGCAAAGTCATGCATATCATATCAAGCATAATCCTCAGAGATGCAACAAACTCAGAGATCAGAAATAGTGTAAAGAGAGGGAATCATTCATTGGACAGAGTGTGAGAGAAAGTGAGAATGAGAGAATACAGCCTACTCTCCCTAATTTGTCCATTGACCTATCTGTTTTCTCTGTTCAATTGTTTGCCAGTCCTCTGTAGCCGAGGTTGATCCTCAGAGTGCTTGTTTGTACCTGCCGTGTCGCTCTGCTCGTCCACCCAGCATGACACTCTGTAATCCCTTATCAGGCTCTCACAGATCAAAGACCCATGGGGATCCTTATCAGGTAACATCTCCTCCACCCCCAGCCCCTCTCTCAATGAAGCCCCCCTCTCAGAACTGTGCTGACCTGAACTGCACACGTTGCTCCTGGTGGCACTTTGGCCTTTCCTCTTCTTATCAATACGAAGGGCTTGCCCAGATAAGGCAGCCCTCGCCTGAGGAGAGAGGGAGGTTGCTCGTCTCTTCCCCAACCCTGCTTGGCCACATTGTTGTGCCTATTCAGGTTAATTTTGTGGTTATCCCAATCTGATCTCACCGACTCATTTTAAGATTCAGCTTTTTCAGGTCTCATGTTTGCATCCTTTTCTGCATGCTTTAAAAAAACATTTGCATTCAGTTCAATTGGTATATGTGTTGTCTCCGTGTTTAAACAAGGGCTTGTTTTAAAAAAAGAAATGAATTCCGTCGGCAGTCAGAAAAAGACATCAGCTCTGTTCCAGTCTCCTTCCATCATCCGAGACTCTAAACTCACATTTCCCCCTCCTTAGATAACACAACAGTCCATCTGTCTGGCGTGTATTTATGGGTGTGCAGACAACACAGACAGGGTAAACTGGTGTCCAAAGTCACGACCTAGCCCTGACCTGGATGAAGGAAATGGTCACGCTGCTCAAGACAAAGCAGCTTGAGGAGAGAGTCTGAGGGGCTGGGCGGTCGACCTCCAACAATGGGGGCCGCGCACTCAGACTCTGGGCCACACAAAGGCCAGGGCAGCCCCCTCCTCCCTTGCTCACACATTGCAATAGAGCTGGCATTTCACGCAGGCCTGTGAACAGCCATTCAATCAAACTACTGTTTAACCCGACCCTTAGCCTACACAGAAATCAAGAAGAGTCTGGTGGGATGTATTTAGGAAAGTGACCTCATGGACCCTCTGCAAATGGCCACCCCAGCTACTTCTGTTTCACCAGGTCCAGAAAATTGTTAGTCTTCAAAAAAGACAATTGTCACCTTGACCAGTGTTCAGATAAGTTAAGATACCAGCACAAATTAGTCAAAGTGTTTCATATGCTTTTTCTTTTTATGAAAGGTAATCTAAGTATGGCATCCATTGAAGCCTGTACTTAATAGGGTAGTCCCTTACATGGCTGGAGGTGATTGTAAGGGCCAATAACTCCCTGGGGAATGAGAGACAGTGCCAGACCCTTCGTCTGGGTCAACTGCCCTCTGGCCAGTGCTGAAAAAGAACCAGAAGCCCACCTTTCCTCTCAATGGACTGCTCCTCCCCTTCTACCTGTCTATGGCTTGGATCAAGGTGTGGGGGCTGCATATCAAACAGGCTGGAGCCTTTGATGTGGATAGAAACACAAACACTGACTTGACCTGAGTCGTAACAGCTTATTTGTCCCCTTTAGTCATTCATGGGCTCCTAGTTGAATGTGTATGGCTTCAAAGGCTTGCTGCGTGGATCAGGGGTACAGTAGCCATGGTGGCTCTGAGAGGTCTCTGACCTAATGGGTCGAGGGTCTGGGGGAAGGCCATCTGGCTTCCTGTTCCTTAGATTTGATATTGATTTATTGGCTGTACATGTGAAGATAGGAGGACACCAGCTGCTAGGAGACCAGAGCTCTTAGCTCTCCCCCAGCCTCCTCCTCCTCCTCCTCCCAGACAATGAGCCTCTTCTGCATCTGTATCACTGTGTTGTCTCAGAGCATTGGAGTCCATTTGAATACTATACAACACACCACTACACAATACAACTATGTTGTGCACAGGGCATTTTTTTTGCCAAGAAGGGCAGAATGCTGTTTTTAGTTCATGGAAACTAGAGAGTAACTGTCTGACCACATTTCTTCACACACGATAGACACAGGCAATAGATTGATTCCCCAAATAGGGAATGGAGTGTCAATAGCACAGACTATAAAGAAAGCCTTATATTACCTTGACAAATGTAGTTTATATATCTGTTATGAGATGCTAGGTTGTTCAGGGCATTGCTAACTCCTTCCCTCTCACAGTTAACCCATTACAGAAACCATTAATTTACAAGGTTGCTTCTGTGCATAAAAACTCTCCCCTTCCTGTGAAGTGGGCCAGAGAGTGTGGCCTGAGCCTCGCAGGGCTAGATTACAGGTGTCGGCCTAGACCCTCGGTGAGTTGTGATTATTCCTCACACCCCCTACTCTCAGTATTTCATCCCCCACTCTCAACCTTCAAATCCCCACCCCCATCCTTTTTTTTCTCTTTCTCTCCCTGCCCATTCCCACCCAATACAAGCCTGTGATGTGGCTGTCTCAGATAATGAGGTGAGAATTTTATTGCAGCAGTCTCTGAGCCTGGCACCAGTCTGTGAGGAGGAGGAGAACTGAGGACTTCTGCGTCTCCCACACCATTGCTGGTCACAAGCGCCCTCTACTGGTTCAGATAAACCACAGTAAACCCACACTTCCAGCTCATCTTGAGCTTCAAAGTGAGCATAACAATGCCCTGACCAGCCTCCTCCTGCTGCTATGTGCCAGTTCCTGGGACATGGAGGCCTCAGAGGACAAAGAGATTTCTGAAACTCCAGTGCTAGTTTGTGAAGGATACATACATATTCAGGAAACCAGAGGGCACTATATACGTGCGGTAAAGAGGCAGTGCTCTATCCTCACTCCAGGCAGTGCTCTATCCTCACTCCATACAAAGGGTGGTGGGTGAGTACAATGTGAGGGGGGGAGAGGAAGAGCATCAGATGATACCAAGGTTCAACGGAGACAGAGTGGCAACAGATACACTGGGTTTCCCCCATTAAATCACTCAGGCACCAGTTGATAAGATGCAGCACACAACACGAGCACACTTCACACCACTTATCTTTTAAGAAAGCCAGCCCATTATCTTGTATTAGGAACCACATGCATATGACAGTGAGATCAAAGGGGGCTTTCTTAGCACTTTCAAAGGAAGCTCTGAGTCTTTTATTGTCTTTGGGACCAGGGACAAATCTCATTCCCACTCTGACATTCTTCAATTGAAGCAGGGTGACAGTGAAGAGGAGCATGACTTCTAAAGCGGAGCCCCTTCCCACACCGAGGCATCATTTCAGCTCCCCCCCTTGTTTGTTTTCTCTATCTGGTGTTGCATTGTGAATTACAAGTTGTGTAGGCCTGTGCACTTCCACCAAAAGGATTATGAAGGTTCATGTATACCTTTTCATAAGATTGGAATCAACGACACATACTTGAATGTCGTGACTTTTATGATTTTAGTGTACCTCAGGAAATGTGAAATAAATGTGGCAAAGGTTTATATCTAGAATGAGCTGACTCACTATTGTTTATGATAAATGATTTACCATTTTGTTGTCCTTCACCCAAACTTATCGTACTCCCAATGAGGAGGAGTTGCAGAGAAGGGGAAACCTCTTTTGAACAGGCCGTCATTTCCTCTGGAGGACTCTGTTATTCCAGTGGCCTTTGTGAATGAGCCAAGTGGCCCCACCACAGGCAGGAGGTGGGCTCTTCACAGGCAGCTGAGGTTGTCAGCCCGGCAGGGGAGGGAGGAACTCCTGGCAGGCGGACATAGGCAGAAAACAAACACTGGCCACTGTAACAGGAAAGGAACTGCAAGCCCCTGTTGATACGTTGTGTGTGTGTGCGTGTGTGTGCGTGTGTGTGCGTGTGTGTGCGCGTGCGTATGTGTGTGCGTGTGTGAGACTGATGGGAACGATGGTGGTCAGTGAAGGAATTAGAACCAATAAACAGTTCAAACATGCTTTATATGATCTGGCTTCATGTCATTGACCTCAGTGATCCTGCCCCTGGATGTTATGACCCACTCCTAGAACTTATGACTCACTGTCCCCTCAGTCTGAACTTCAAGCTTGGACCAAAACATTATCATCAGCTATATTTCAATATTCCAATGTTATTCATGAATGACATGTGATTAAATTCCTGTAAGGTTTGCTTCTAAAAATGAATAGAAATTCCACCTCTGTAAATGGCTGGCTTTGAAACAATTACACCGACCAAAATGTGTAATGTGCCACCCGGTCACTAAAATAACAATAGTCTAAGCAGCCAACCATCTATGTGTGGTCTACCTACCTCCATTCCCATGCTTGTTTTCACTTGTGCTCAATCACTGCACTTAAAAGATGAAATAAATCGAAATTAACGGACCTAGACCTCCCCCTAGTGGTGTTACTGGAGCATTGTTTTAGTTGGCCCAACGTCCCTCTGGCTTGAGCAACGTGACATACAACGGATGACGTATCTCGAGGTTGGTTTTCAGTCGGTCTTCACATAAACAACGCTGGAACTTGGTACCCACTATAACCCTTGTGGTTCTCTACTGCTGAAGACAATCTTTCGACTTTTTAGAACATATTAAGACTGGATAGCTATGGCTACAGTTAAAAAAGACGACAGGTTGACAAGTTCGCAAAGCTTCTTGTGCGTTGGTTTTGCTGGGGTTTTTAGTAAAACTGTCACCTCGCCTCTGGAGGTGGTAAAAATCAAGAACCAAGTTGGAACATTTCACTGTAAGAAAGGGGTTTGGCACAGTTTTCTTCTCATTTATCAAAATGAGGGCTTACGAGGGTTTTTGAAAGGAAATCTCGTTTCCTGTCTCCGGCTATTTCCCTACAGTGCTGTCCACTTAGCAACATATAAAAAGTGAGTTGATATCCAGATTTTTGTGTATTGGATTGAATGGTTTGATGGAACATTAACTGCATCTCTGTCAAACTAATAGCTCTTTAGAACACGTTTTGTTTAAACGTAATATTGTTAGCTTGCTGTGTTGACAGAGTTAGCTAGCTGGTTGATTAGCATTGCTAGAGCTACTGTAGTAGTAGTCACTATTTTGACAGCTGTACAGTAGCCTACTGGATACGTTTTTTTTCATCATACTTTATTATTGTATTTGAATTTAATTTGTCAGTTTGTCGCTTGTTGTGTTTCTACGGTAGTTTTTTTTTAGCTCACTAGTTTCCTTAGCTTTGTTAGCTACATCATCATGTCTTAGTTTGGGGACATCACGTCCATATCGAGCTTCCGCCCATATAGAATGACTAGTTACGTCATGTCACACCTTCTAGTCTCGTCCAATCAGACAAAATGAAGCTCCTGGTTCTAATGAACAAGCCATCATGTGTGAAGATAAATCGTTAACCATAGGCAAACGACACGTTGCCTTTACCTGCTCTAACCATTAATAGATACATGTGCAATCCTACCCGACCATGCCCTAAACGGAGTCATGGTACATAATTTTCGGGCGTTGACATTTAGTATAAATAGTCACGCGCCAGCCGACACGTGTAAACAGGCACATGTAAACACGACCCCCGGCTCCTCCTTTTCAGTGAAAGTCAAGTTCCGAGGTTAAAAAATGTCACAATCAATTGTAGAGGTTAGATACATACAGTCCAATTTTATTTAGATTTACAGATTAATCGGAATGTATAGCACGAGCATAAGATTAGTTTATAGATTTATGTGTGAACTAGTAAAAGTTCGATATATTTTTGTTTGTTTGACAATACAAGAGAGATGGTTTTATTTTGACTAACAACAGAACTCATTTGTGTTTTTTTAATTCTTTCTCTAGGATTGTCCACCTTCACATGGATGAGCTGGGCTACATCTCTCAGTGGAGGGCCATATTTGCAGGCGGTCTGGCTGGCATAACTGCCGCCCTGGCCACATACCCTCTGGAGGTAGCAGAGACACGTCTCATTGCTCAGAACTGCATGGAGCCCTCTTACAAGGGAGTGGTCCACACCCTCTCCAAGATCTATGGGACAGAAGGTCTTCTAGCGCTCTACAGGGGCTTCTCTCTCACAGTCATAGGTATGTACGCTCTCTTGTGTGAAGGGGACGGGAGTGTTTAGTCAACCATCACTCAGCCTTACTTTTTTTTTTTAAGTGAATATTTATTTTAAATAACCAAACTGTTTACCATAGCTGTCGCTATAATTGATATAAAGCTGTAAACTCTTTATTCTAACAGGTGCATTCCCCTTCTCTATTGGCTGCTATGCAGTCTATATCAACCTGGACAGACTGTGGCAGGAGCCTTCCTTTCGCTTCACTCCCCTGCAGAACTTCATCAATGGCTGCTTTGCAGCAGGAGTGGCTCAGACTCTCTCCTACCCATTTGAAACTGTGAAAAGGAAGATGCAGGTCAGTATTTTAATACATGAAGCTGTCTTATACCACTGTATAGTGCGGCATTTGTCAACTGTAGTACCACTGCTGTCCATAAGAGGGCATGTTCATACATGACATAATAAATGTATCCCTCAATGAGAAAATTATATGGGAATACTTTATCCTATAAGATACCACAGTTATAGAAGTTGTGCATTTTTGTCTCAAAACGTTTATAGACAGTAAAAAGAAACTGTTTTTATGGCGTGGTATAATTTTATGTATCTTTTCACTTGTTTTGTTCTGTAAGTAAAAGGACACATTGTGTACAATACTATTCCGAAGGACAGAATACTACATCCGGTTTTATCGGCCTATAATTAGCAACCACAAGGTTCTGCGGCAGCTGAGAATGTGAATGTCGTTCAGGGTCTGCACTCACTATAGATAAGTTCTCTAAAGATAGCTGGTAACAGTGGATATGCTGAGTGCCAGGTCTACAAAGGAGTTAAACACAGAGCACTATTCTGCTATCATATTCTTATGTAAGATTTTTTCAGTTGATGTGCTTAATGACATACAAAGCAGTCCAATCAGGTTCCTTCTGTAAATATTTTTAGTAAAACAGGAAGTAGCAAGGAGAAACATATCACATGACCTACAAATGTTTAGGGAAGTTTTAACTTACTTTAAGGTAAGGTACTTGTTTTTAAATGATCATAGTAGCATAGTACGGCGTTTGCAAAAGTAGACTTTTTGAGACCAAATACTTTGTAACTTTTGTTAACTTTTTATTTGTGTTTTATGGGGGAAACTTAATCACCACTGAAGTCATGTATGGGGTTAATGCAAAAGCACAAAAAACACTTGATTTTGAAGGACGATGCAAATGACAACTGGAAACTTACCACATCTGGTTAATGCATTATTTCACCTCTTGCCAATCAGTAAGGGAGGAGTCACTGTAATGACTTGAGTGCTGCAAGCAGACGAGTCATGTGAGATCAGCTGAAAATGTCTCTCGATAACAAGAATTGAACGATGTTTTAACAGTAAATGTATAATCCTGCTTCTTTCATACAATGTTTAAAGATTGTAGATTTTGATTCATTCTTAAATTTAAGTTGGTTTATTGTCAATAGTATCTATGTTGTTTTCAACAGTATTATTTCCCTGTTAGACACAAATACACACTACATTTGGGAGCATCAACTACTTATCAGAGCAAATACATGCATTCTCAATCCATCTTACAGGGTTCCATTTCACCCTACTTGTAATTGATTTAATCAAGGTCCTTTGCTAAATCATATTTGATGCTGTTCTCTTTTCTTTAAAGGCTCAGAGTCCTCACCTTCCCCATTGTGGAGGAGCTGATGTCCACTTCACTGGGCTGACAGACTGCTTCAGGCAGGTGATCAAGAACAAAGGCATCATGGCACTTTGGAGTGGCCTCACAGCCAACTTGGTCAAGGTGGGAACAGATCGATAGCATTGTCAATACATTAGAAACTGTATTACAAGTATTCATATTTCTATACTAACAACTATTTACTATACTTGATTATCAAATAATTACTGGAAAGTGGTGGGCGGATCCTGGGAAGTTGGTATCTGTGTCTGTATCTTCAGTAAAAGAATAGTAGCCTATGTTCCAGACACGTTGTGAGGAGGCAGGACTTAGAAACACTGCAGTGGTTTGGTTGTTATTCAGAACAGACATGTTACAAGCTGCCAGACCAGGCTCTGTTCCTGGAACAGTATGCACTGCTCTCGTCTTTCATCTCCAAATGACATTTCATGATAGCTGCACGATTGCTATTATACAGGTGAAAGGGCTCCAAGGGCTGAAAGTTGCCCGAAGAGGCACACATACTGTAAAAGTCAGAAAACAGTCAGTTGTAGTTGTAATAATCAACCATTTGATGGGTATTTTATTAGGACTTGGTCTTAGTTTATTTAGGGTTTTCATGAATGATCCTAAATGTGCCGTTGTATTTGTTCTTAAAACTCTGTTTTTTCTTTCACAGATTGTACCATACTCTGGCCTGTTGTTTAGCTGCTTTGAGATGTGCAAACAGGTCTGCCTTTACCGCAATGGGTACATTGTGTCTCCTCTGAGCTATAAGTTAGCGCCAGGCGTGGACCAAAGCTTAGGCCCCTCTGAGTTAGAGGAGATGAAGAAGTACTTGAAAAATAGAAACTTTCAGTCACAGGAATCTTCGATGGGAAATCGCTGGGGATACAAGTCCTCGTAGGACTGGTAGGATTTGTCATTGACTGCTGACCCTATTGGGTTAGAAAAGGGCCTGTCTTTGCTTCCAGAGTAAGTCTGAAATATTTGTTGGAATCCAATACTGTAGAGATGGAAATCTGATTGACATCAGGTCTACTTCTCAGACTTGCTCAATGCAGTGCATGAGCAAACATTTTATATAAAATTCCAATATTGACAATGATGGTCATTTGGTTCATCATGTATAGTATTTTCTATACTCAGGCAGTTATTGTTACAATACAATAATAGGAGCTGCATTTTTACACTCCACAAACAGCACAATCTACGGTCATAGAAATACTTAATTTTTACATCAATATTTAGTATTTTATTTGACTGGGTTATCTCTGTATGAAGTTTTTAGTTGCATTCGTTCTGAGGGTGTTAACATGCGCCACATGGCTTAAACTCTGTCTGGTATAGTCAATAAGAGAGCATAAACCTGACCTATTATGAGAATGTAGTTCTTACTACAGTCATGTGCATTACTCAATGTTTTAAGATGTTATGTATTTTAACACACTTCAGCTCATGTATTTGTGCCTTCGGATTTCTGTATTTATTATGGGGCTATTTGTTGATCATTCTAAATGTAAATAATGAGACAAGGCCATAGCACATATGATTGTGTGTCTAGCAATAAGACAATATTAGCACTCCAATATTACTTTGAGCTGACTACGTGCAAGAACTACATGTTTAGATTGTTATGGTCCAGGAGTCATTTTAGAAGTGTTTTAGTAGTGCAGTCAGTATGTTGCTGTAAATGACAAAGTGATATGAAGTATGTTACAACATAAAATTATATCACAAAACATTGTTTTTGGAACATTTTGTGAAATATTGAAAGTCTCTGATGAGTGTTCTGTAAGTTCAAATGTTGTGGATCACAATGCAACTTATTTTACAAGAGTACTTGGAAATAATGACACATTCCTTTAACCTTGTTCAGAAAATGTTCCGTATTCTAATGGCCTGTACTTCCAAAATGCTATGTTTTGTACACAGAAGGCTTGTCCACCTTGGTTTCCACTTGTTGGTACGAAAGGCCTTGAATGGAGCTACCATGTTTGCCCTCATGGTCATTGGTTTGCACCTATAAGCTCCTTGGTTTGCCCTAGTGAAGTGACAGTAATTTGATCTGAAATATGTCCCCCACAGAGAACACCACAATCACCAGGCCCTGCAAACAGTTGGAAAGCAAGATGAACTCTTTGAAGATAAACATGAGAAGTATTGCAGTTTCTGTAGTGTTATCCATGGTTATAAAAGAGTTTGACCAAGCACAGCAATGCATTTAGAAGAATCTCTATCTCTTAGGAGGTCATGTGATCTTGTAGTCAAGGACACAGAAAGGGACTGGTTCAGATGACCTTTTTTCCTCTACAAGGGGCCCTGTCACAGCTGATCATTAACTCTGTAACACCAACCATGTCAGTTGCCATGTCAGTTGCTCCAAGCTGAAATATACTGACCTTGGACTCGCCTCACATTAAGAGGGCATGCAAACTTTGTCAAAATACAGTTTTAGTAACAATTAATCATATATTCCATATAATATAAAGAAAGTGCAACATATTGTTACTGCCTGGTAAAAAAGTATACACTTCAGTTTCGTGACTTTCGTGTAAGTCTACATGAAAGGTGAAGTCAGACATTCTAAAAATCTCCTCAAGCCATAACCTTCCAAATATGACGGACTTTTCTGGCGAAGGCCTTCATACAAACGACTGAACCACGCCCACTAAATGCATTCGCGCACCAATGATAAGACGGTTTTGACGCTCTCGTTTGGTCTCGCGCACACATTAGTCTTAAATCCGTTCTCAAATCGACTGTTCGTCCCATTTCGCCTACACCGGCATACCACTCCAGTCCCGCGACTGAACGGCAAGGTTTCTTTGAGACGAAGACTAGCATCAACCGCAAACATGAATGAGACGGCCGTTTCTTTCGCTAAGGACTTTTTGGCCGGTGGTATTTCCGCTGCCATCTCCAAAACAGCAGTCGCCCCCATCGAAAGAGTGAAACTCCTTCTCCAGGTCAGTGTTGTTGGGCGGAATGATGAAAAACATTTTGTGCAACAGGATTTCTAGAACAAGTGAACGCCAAAGCATGCAAGAGTGTCATTCCCGTTAAAAAGATAATGGTGTGATGGTTGTAGGCTAATCTGGTGTTGCTTGCTAATAATACCTAGCTTGTCTACTACAGTAGTAGTCAAATAAGTGGCGTAGTAAATGCTAGCCAGCTTGTTAGCTCACATAAGCCCGTTTCGTCCAGACTTTGTCGATTAGTCCGACAGGTCGGTTGAGAGCAGTAAGCCATCTTAGATTGAACAAACTGTTCTCACTTCCCTGCTCCAGTCCGAAAAGTTGGCGAATGAAATTCCATTGCATTAGAAATGTGTCTGATGCTAGTTCTAGGAAGTAGACATTGGTTTTAAACAACTAGCGTAGTTTTTTCTTCTCTCTAAATTTTGCAACGGGTTTTAAAGTAAATCTCTTATGGCACTTTAAGATTCGGTCCGGTTGCCTTATTTGACTTTTTTTAATCAGTAGTTTTTTTGCTTGGTAGAATTTCGATTTACAATGGGTGTCAAATATGGCGCAGTACTGTACTCACTAGGCCTCCTAACCAAGGTCGATGCAAGGGGAGGGAGGCTTCTTGTTCGGGCCCATTCAAATGCCAACATAGCTCGCGTAGACGGGGGCGGGCCTTCTCCAACAAGCTCGTAGTATTTCAGTGCGAAGTGACCAATGCTATGTTTGTCAAAATTAAATACAAGCACAGTTAAGGAACCGTTTGACAAAATGCAAAGTATGTCTGTGAAGTGCACATTTTAAATCCTTCTAAACATTTATTTTCTTTTCAGGTGCAACATGCCAGCAAACAGATCACAGCCGATATGCAGTACAAGGGCATCATGGACTGCGTCACCCGTATTCCCAAAGAGCAGGGTTTCCTCTCATTCTGGAGAGGTAACCTGGCCAATGTCATCAGATACTTCCCCACCCAGGCCCTCAACTTCGCTTTCAAGGACAAGTATAAGCAGGTCTTCCTTGATGGCGTGGATAAGCACAAGCAGTTCTGGAGGTACTTTGCTGGTAACCTGGCCTCTGGTGGAGCAGCTGGTGCCACCTCCCTGTGCTTCGTCTACCCCCTCGACTTCGCCAGAACCCGTCTGGCCGCAGACGTCGGCAAGGCAGGTGCCGGGCGTGAGTTCAGTGGCTTGGGTGACTGCTTGAAGAAGATTTTCAAGTCTGATGGCCTCAAGGGTCTGTACCAGGGCTTCAATGTGTCTGTCCAGGGTATCATCATCTACAGAGCAGCCTACTTTGGTGTTTATGACACAGCCAAGGGTGAGTCGTCAGGCTTTCCCAGCATTAGTCTGTAAAGCTGTTTTCTAACAATTGATTTTGTAAAAAGTTCTCCAGCCTTTGCTGATCCTTTCATGTTGACTCTGCAGGTATGCTCCCAGATCCTAAGAACACGCACATTATTGTCAGCTGGGCGATTGCTCAGACTGTCACTGCAGTTGCTGGTTTCACTTCCTACCCCTTCGATACCGTCCGTCGTCGCATGATGATGCAGTCTGGCCGCAAAGGAGGTAACCCCTTGAGAATGCACTGTAGTCCAGTCTTCCATAATACACCGTCATGATTGATCTGTTACAACCCTAATTGACATACAACTTGTGTGTGTGTGTGTGTCCTTTTTCAGCTGACATTATGTACAGTGGCACCATTGACTGCTGGAAGAAGATTGCTCGTGATGAGGGTGGCAAGGCCTTCTTCAAGGGAGCCTGGTCCAACGTTCTCCGAGGAATGGGTGGTGCCTTTGTGCTGGTGTTGTATGACGAGTTGAAGAAGGTCCTCTAAATAGATTTTTAGGTCCAACGTAAATGTTGTAGTGTTCAACACTAACATCTTTTGGAAGGACTCTTAAATTCCGCCTTATTTATCGGGACCAACTAGTATATCAGTGCTAGTTGTACTTTGGAAATCCGTTTAGCTCTTTTCTTTTGGCCCATGTTTGTTTGTTTTGTTCCCCTCACAATTGGAATGTCATTCTTCGTATAAAGAAACCTTTGCTGGATGGAAAGTTTCTACCAGATTGTCTGTTTTAGAAAAGAAATTAATGCAATAAAGGAAACCTACTGAATGAAACCACACTTGAATGCCTACCTTGGTTTTGAATGTGTGTGTTTTGAAAGGATAACATACCTGAATAGGAGTGAGGTCGTAGTAAGGCTTAGTCCTGTTGCCTCCCTCCCTCAGTCAAGTTTAGTATAACTCAGGGAGCCGCTTGGTGTCGTCTTTCATGAGGTGCAACCTGAGCACTGGCTCATGGCGGCAAATCACTCCAGAGTTGTATGTGGACTCGAGCCAAGATCAGCCAAGAAGATTGGTGACTAGTTGTAATCTGTCACCACTTTTAAGAAGTTTGAATGGAATGCTGGTGGGATTAAAAATGTATGTTTAAAATTGTATAGGAAGTTGTTACAATAACTGCAGCTAAATTGAGTTTGGAGAAATTGAGAAATATTCATAATTGTATTTGTGCAGTTGTAGATGAAGGGAAAAGTGGACTAGGAATTGTAGTGACATGGATTACTCCATTTACATGTATTCATTTAGCTGATGTTTTTTTATCCAAAGCGACTTCCAAGAGAGCTTTACAAAAGTACATATGTCATAACAACGACATAGTCCAAAACATGATGCATACATTGTGAAAAACCAAATAAGTGCCAAAGGCAAGAACCATAAGAGCATGTAGTTAAACAAGTTACAATTAAGCAACATGAACCTCAAAAGTGGAAGAGTGTACCTGTAGAAAGCAAGTAACAATAATATATTTCACAGCGAGTACAATAATTTTAAATCAGTTACAACCAACAAGAGCAACAAGTCTATCAATAAGAGTGATTGTGATCCTGGAGGAAACTAACATCAGGTTCAGCAAATCATTCCTAAGTACTATTGTACTCCTGGAACAAGTGTGTCTTGAGCATTTACTCCAGCGTTTTAAACATAATTGATCCCCCATCAAGCCTCCTAGTGTTCTTTACAAGGCCGTAGCCATGGCGCCAACATTGGGGGGGACAAATTAAATTTGTTATGATAATTTCAGACAGCATGTGTGGTTGCCTGTAGTAGCGTAGCACATTTATATTTATGTCAATATATTGGGGGGAACATTTTGACCAGACTTGAATATTGGGGGGGATGTGTCCCCCCCAATATATATTATGATCACGGCCTTGGTTCTTTAGGACTTTGACCTTGAGTGGGTGTTTGGCAGTCAAGAATGTTGATGACTTTAGACCTGCTGTAGAGAACGATTAATCAACACAGTGAAACGTAAAGGTATTTGTGAAGAAAAACTATATAAGCAATAAAAAAAAAGTTTTATGCAGTTCTGATGGAGGTTTGACATGTCAGTGTAGCGTGAGAACCCTATACCTCACTGGAGTGTTGTGACTGACATTGCTTCAGAAACACAATTGCAGCAGCTGATATGGGACTGAGGCCAGACTCATGCCATCAAGTGTGGACCTTCCTTGTCCTTTTCACAGCAGCTCCACTGTTTGCCTGCACAGACTGTAAACCTTGGCCTTGTGCCACCAACTGGATGGACGAGTAAGGGAAACTGCCGTATTAGCACAATGAACTTTTCATCATCTTCTGACACACGTGACCTTCATTGATGTGTCACAGCCTCTTTCTGATTACACATGATTTACCCAGTTGGGTATCGGAGTAATCGTCCTCTCAGACTCCACAAACATTTTGATAATAAATCCCTTTAATCACTCACACTAACTTAGGGATCAAATTGGAACTACTGTCAACAAATTAGTTCAGAAATGTTTTATGCTAGCCTCAGGGATTAGAGACAAATATTTTAGGTAGATTTGGACTCTGGCATTAGGCTGACTGCTACTGTACTGTAGCCACAGTTGTTCAAAGTCATTGGTGTAATCTCAGACGAGACACGCCTACTTAGATTTACAATTTATTTTACCCTCTTGGATTTAATCAGTTGACCTCTTGTACTGAATCAGTTCCTATACCACGTATATGATTGAAACATGAAACACTGTATCATTTATGGTCTCTTGATTAGAAAGGCTCTGTTCTGTGTTCCCCAGGAAAGCATCTTTGGGTTTAAGAAAAGTACTATATAAATGAAAGTTAATATTATAATGTATGTTGCATGTGTTGTATGTTGCTCTGCAAATAATCAACATAATCAACTGCATCTGGATTAAGGGGGTCCCTCTCTGAATTGCTCCTTTATTGAGAATGTTCACTTTCCATCACAGTATTACATTGAAACAGTAAAAGAATACTATTGTCAGGTTTCCACAGATTTGGGGTTAACATACCTTTTCACAGATCATAAAACACATTTAGAACAAAATTATATTAAACACAATGTTTTTGTTTTCAAAAGGGATCTCTCTTTAGTGGGGCTTGTCATTGATCATGTGTATAAGTCCAAAAGTCTCTTCTCTGCCTTGTGGCTGCTGCCACTGACGTTGTGGCTGTGACATATCCTATGTGCCTGCTTGTCAGCAGTATTGTACTGGAGGTCAAGGTTATTGATTGTCCTGCTGCCACACGTGTTGGTTGTGCCTGCTTAGCAAGGGTATTGTCTTTTACATTAAGATCCAGAACAGATTTTATTCTCCAGTTCTGTAATGTTTTGTCCTTCCTGAGGCGGTGAGTGTCAAGATGGTAGTAATCTCTGATTGATTTAGAAATCATCCTGGCAATTATTGATTAATTACTTTTATTTAAAAATTTTAATTTAATTATTTTAATTTATTATTTAAATAATAAATGTTTGATCAATAATTTGAAAAGTCAGGTTGACTCTTCCCCTTGACCATTCCTTCTATGGTAAAGGAAATTATCTACTTCTCACAGTGTTCTTTGGGAGAACTATGGGCTGTATAATGTATTCATTTTCATGACATTATCATCATATGTGTGTCTCAGCCACGTCACTGCAATACATAGCCTATCCATAATACCAGTATTTGAGGAAACGCATACACTGAAAAAGACACTGAACGAGAACCTTCTGACAACATATCTGCAGATAGTGCCATCATGTGGTGAATTGTCAGAAACCTGCTTCACAGTATTTCCTCATTCACATAAGCCTACATTTTGTAGCTTTGCCATCCAATCTAGTGCGAGATATTCAAAATGCTTCTTGCTATATTTGCGTGTTGTTGATAGTCTATACTATATGGAAAATGCATTAAAGTAACAGTTTGTTTCTTTCTACAGTTATAGTTTTTACAACTTTTTACGTGATCTTTTTGCCTGGTCAGCTGCAGCCTGTAACAGTCTGAAGTATGGAAATCTCCCACTAGTTCTCATACAACTGACGTGTTATGGCATGCCAATATAATCAGTTGCAGATACAAAGACATGCACGTTCACAGTGTAGCCAATCACGAGTCTTCCAGAGACCATTTTTTTTCTTCCCTTAGGGTTTTGGAGAATGCAAAGCCTACATACATCGAACAGTGCGTGTAAAATGGGGAGCTAGAGTAATGCGAATTTGTTGAGACTATAAAGTATCTTAAAAGTTTATTGAGCTCATGCAATGAGATTTGAGTGTTGGAAGTAGAAAAAGATGTACCGGTGGCGTTTCTCGATCGCTATCGTTCTCGGGTTTCTATGGTATTTTTCAGACTACGGACGAACGTTGACTCAGTTAGCTTTATGTTTTTTATGTTTTCCATCAACTTCATCTAACCTCAAGACCGTTGGGCGAGAAAGCAGTACTCAAACAGACGAGGTGACAGAGAAGAACGTTTTACTGGTGATGAAATAGTTAATTTATACTCATGAACTCTTTCATTTAAGTGTTACTTATTCACAGTCTGTGTGTAGTGTGTTACAATGTTGCAGCGGGGTGTCATATTGCTGCACAATGTCTGCACATTTTTTTAATTTTTGTTGTTAATGTAATTATGCATACGTTCATCAGATAAATATTCTACTAAAACCCATTTATATTACTGTTGCCGGGGTCATCAGGGTGCCTTAAGTTATTCAGCTTACAAAGGATCTATCTTACAAAGATTACTTTCCCTTGTTTTGTCAGTCTATGGAAAAGGGTTATGTGTAGGCTACACAAGAACAAAACTTGAGAAATAATAATAAACAACGTACGAGACACGATGCAAATGTTGTTGCCCCAAACAAATGGCAGTGTTTAGTAAACACAGAGACTGACTTTTCTAACATGTACATGCATACTGTACTGCTTAAAATATTTTTATTTGTCTTGCAGCAAGCGGAAGAACGTTTGTGTGACACTGATGGGACTGATAACACCAAAAAAACAGAGAAGTCACTGCAGTCACTGTATCCCCATGTAAAGAAGTCTCTTCTGCAAGGTGTGTCAGTGGAATGCAAACCATGCAAGTCAGTCTGCGGATTTGTGGAACTTAGTGGGTTGTTTTACCATGAAATGATCATGAAGATAATGAAGTGATTCGAAAACAAAATGAGAGAGGTGTTGGTTTGCAAAATCTTTGAAAGTTTTCCAGGCAGGAGTCCTGTGGCCACATTGTAGTTATTAAGGAAACGTCACAGATCCTTTCTGAGAAAGAACATTCCTTTTGAGAAATTTAGAATCGAATGCTACTACCTTTACTGTTCCATTTGGTCTGTTAACTACATGGTGTGGTGTCTGTGTTTTTGATCCCCAGTGTTTGAGTGTGCGTATATCCAGCTGATCCTCCCCTGGTACACATTCCCAGAGCCTTGCGACAGTCAGCCACTCCACCAGGTGCTGTGGAGGGAGTTTGACTGTGTCTTCGACCAGATCATTGACAAAGCCAAAGACTTTGACGTCTGTGCTGCAAGTGTGGGTTGTGTCCGCATTCTGACCCAGCATTTGCGTAATTCCAAACAGTCTGTCAGGTGAGGGGCTGACATTCCATGGAATATTAGCATTCATAAATCTATCTGTACCCCAAGGTGTAGCCGTATTTTCTAGATGCCATTTGAAGCTGAGAGTCAAGTTTGTTCAAACTGTACATTCTGTATTTCAGAGAGCCATTGTTTATCTCCAGAGCAGAAGAAGTAGCAGTTCTCAGAGGGTTTGCTGAAACACTGGTGCAAAATCTGTTTCCTGAATCTCTATGGGGACTAGATATAAACCACTGTGTTTTAAATGAAACAATAACCTTTAAGGGTAAGACATTTTCCTGACTGTTAGTGCCCTGTTTTTACCATATAAACATAAAAAATGCAGTGGTCACAATACATTCTGCAGTTTCAGCGCAACAGGTTATTGCTTCGTGTTGCACGATCAATGTGCAGACACTTTGTTAGTTGCAGCCAATGAAACTGCATGCTGTGTTGTTGTCTCCCACTGCAGGTTTCTAGACATTTTACCCAGAACACAGAAAACTGCATTTGCATCTCATGTTCTCTTTCCAGTATTCCCTTGTTCTCTATATTTGCATTTTTGTCCACATTTATGGACATTGTTATGGAATCGGATTGCATATGTTTCTGTGTTGGTGTGCAGTGTTGGAATCTCTGGTGATCTGGCTCTCTGATCCCGACAACCTCAACCAGCTGGTTGTGAGTCAGTTGGACAAAGTGTCTCCCAAGAACTCAGAGGAAGATCTGTTGGAGTCAGACTCTCCAGCCTCTCAGGACAGCGAGGGCAGCATAGGGTGAGTCTGAGTGGGTGTTCTCGAGGGCAGCACACGGTGGGTCTGAGTGGGTGTTCTCGAGGGCAGCACATGGTGGGTCTGAGTGGGTGTTCTCGAGGGCAGCACAGGGTGGGTCTGAGTGGGTGTTCTCGAGGGCAGCACAGGGTGGGTCTGAGTGGGTGTTCTCGAGGGCAGCACAGGGTGGGTCTGAGTGGGTGTTCTTGAGGGCAGCACAGGGTGAGTCTGAGTGGGTGTTCTCGAGGGCAGCACAGGGTGGGTCTGAGTGGGTGTTCTTGAGGGCAGCACAGGGTGAGTCTGAGTGGGTGTTCTCGAGGGCAGCACATGGTGGGTCTGAGTGGGTGTTCTCGAGGGCAGCACAGGGTGGGTCTGAGTGGGTGTTCTCGAGGGCAGCACATGGTGGGTCTGAGTGGGTGTTCTCGAGGGCAGCACAGGGTGGGTCTGAGTGGGTGTTCTCGAGGGCAGCACAGGGTGGGTCTGAGTGGGTGTTCTTGAGGGCAGCACAGGGTGAGTCTGAGTGGGTGTTCTCGAGGGCAGCACATGGTGGGTCTGAGTGGGTGTTCTCGAGGGCAGCACAGGGTGGGTCTGAGTGGGTGTTCTCGAGGGCAGCACAGGGTGGGTCTGAGTGGGTGTTCTCGAGGGCAGCACAGGGTGGGTCTGAGTGGGTGTTCTTGAGGGCAGCACAGGGTGAGTCTGAGTGGGTGTTCTCGAGGGCAGCACATGGTGGGTCTGAGTGGGTGTTCTCGAGGGCAGCACAGGGTGGGTCTGAGTGGGTGTTCTCGAGGGCAGCACAGGGTGGGTCTGAGTGGGTGTTCTCAAGCAGCACAGGGTGGGTCTGAGTGGGAGTGGGAGCAGCAGTCTTCCCCTCATATACAAATTCTGTTCTATACTCTATGGTGTTATTGTCCTATGTAGAAGAAACTGTGAGAGGATAATCTGGTTTTGTGTTTCTCTCTGCTTCAGTGTAAAGGATGGTACCGAGGACTCTCAGGCTATTGACAGCAAATCCAAAAAGAAAGGTGTTTGTTTGTAACACTTATTAATATACATTGCTTGCCATAATCCTTCCTCCACACCATCAAAAGAAATGTTTTGATAACCTTGATGCTTCTTGTTATTTCCAGCCAACAAGTTGAAGGAAAACTGGTCTAAATTTCTTGACAAGATGAAGACTAAGAAAGACAAGAAGAAGAAGATAAAGGAATTGGAGAGGAGTCTGATGTTTAGGGCCATAGCTGCCCAAAGTGGTCTGACCAATGAAGACGAAGCGAGTAGCAAAGAAGGCTCCATTCACAGCCAACAGAACTTTGACAGTGTAAGAAGGGCCCTCCTGTGTCTAGTGGGGACTGAAGCATGGGTTGTTGTCTACCAGCTAATTTACTCAAATAGTTTTTGGAAGCTTTTCCACCATGTTTTTACATGTGATCAGGAAGTGGGTATTAAGAGTTTCCTTATTTTTTCATTTTAGGAGGATAGTGATCTAGAAAACTACTTGGTCATCGTCCAGGAGGACATGATGGAGTTCAAGTTGTCGTATGAGATGTGGTGCGTCGGGCACTGGGCTGTCAGTGTCCCTCTCGTGAGTCCCAAATTCCTTTCTTGTGCTGTGGTATGTGTGGAACATAACTTTAGCTAAATGTGTATTTTAAAGAAGACCCTGAGTAAAATTGGGACCTTGATTCCTGTTGCAGTCCAAATTGAATGTGAAATGTGACTATTTTGTGTGCACTGTAGGTGAGGAGGGATGACGAGGAGCTGTGCTTTACCATTCACTTGGAGGAGAGAGACAACCCAGAGAACCTTCAGTGGGATGTCAGAAAGACCCGTACAGATGTCATCTACTTCCTCAATAGATGGCAGGTCAGGAACAGATGTAGAGAAACTGCTTTGTCTCACTCATGGCTCCCTCTGGGTGACATTTTAACATAATAGTCTTGTGCCAGTTATTTCTCAGAATGAAACACTGCCGAAGAAAGGTCATTGGAAGTTTGCATTTTACTATTCATTATAGAACAGAGTATTCTATTAACCTAGACTGCCATTATTCTGACATTTCAGTTTATTTTATGAGTAGCCTGTGTCAAGTAGTATTTATCAAACTTTTTCACTTATTCCACAGGACTCTGCTAATGTACCCTGTCTGTCTGTGCTGGGGGAGGAGGGCTCTGAGAAGACAGGTGGTGAAGAGATGGATGAGAAAGCCAGGACTTCTCTGGAACTGTTCTTGCAGGTGCACTAGCATATTTCCTTACTAAAACTTTAACCGATTATCACTAACACACACACACACTGTAGACTATAATCTTACAAAATGAAGACATACCATTACTCTACAACTTTGTCATTGGTGTCTTTAGGGGATGATCTCTGATGATGTGATTGGCCGCAGTCAGCCTGTGTTCCAATTCCTCTGCCCGCTGGACAAACTGCTCAATGAAGAGGAGCATAATGGGGGAGTTTGGGGTCTCCTCAGTGGCCTGGCCTACTTCCTGACCCCAGGAAAAGAGGAAGATGAGGTAGGCATCCCACTCCCTGGTCACCAAAGAAAGATAAGATGACAGCTGTGTTTTACATCTAGGAAAGCGTATACATACTGTATATGAAAAGATTTCAGGATAAAGAACCTGTTTGTCTTACTTATGGAACTCACCTGCAGACAGTGTGGGTGGAGCTGAAGATCAAAGGATCTCAGTAAACTGACAATAACGGGTGCTCTTTCTTCTGCTTACTCAGCAAAACAATCCCAGAGTGGAAGCCAAACAGGATGATCTCCCTCCAGAGTCAGAAACTCGACACTCTTCTCCTGAACCTGAGAAGGATGTCAGTGGTGATGAGACTGATGCATCTCTCCCAACTATCATAATCTCTGAATGTATCGTTCCTTCAGAATTTTCTGACGGCAAGAGGAAAGAGGAGAGTGAACCTACAGTGAAATCATGCTCGATGACTAATATTGCAACCTCCTCACAAAACAAAATGGACAATCCTGAAAACTTGGTAGGCAAGAAATATTTTTGTAAAGGTCTATCCAGGTCGGAGGAGACTTTGGTATTCAGCGAAGCAGCTCATCGGGAATACAAGATTGATCCTGACTGTAAGACAAATTCCAGTAATAATGGAGGCTCACTGTGGGACGTTCCTGACCATACTTTGTGGCGTAGTTTTTGTGCAAAATCAAATAAAACTAAAGAAAAAATGTCACCCAGTATTTGTGGGGGGATCGCCAGGATTAAAGGAAGAGTCCAAGAGACTGTTGCCAAGGGAGACGCGTCACCGTCTTTAAAAAAGGACCAAACTAGCTGGGAGCAACTGGAAGCCACAAAAGCTATATTTGATTTATTGAAAGAGATATCTGGTTAGTTCTGGTGCCCCCATTTGGTTATTTGAAATTGTAAATTATGGTTGAGGAGATTTAAAATCGCATAATCAAGTTTTATCTTCATAGGTAATTCCATCCTCATAAACATATTTGATGCAATACTGAAACCGGTAATGCCGATATTAAAAAAGTAAGAGATGTTTCGACTTGCTCTTTCACATTGGTTAATTGTTATGGTCAAACAACCAAGATAACCTATCAATCGTCTACAGGAAAGTGAACAGCTTCCTGAAGAAGATGAACCCTACAGAAGCCCACATGGCCTCCTACATTGACAACCTGTGTGAGAAGTGGTCCCAGACCTCTCTAGCGCCCCCTAAACCCTCCAGGGCCCCTCGCAGCTCTGAGGACAAGAACGAGACCAGAGACCGAGCTCACCATCTCATCAGTGCCAGATGTACGTGATGGATCCTTTCTCTTACATAATGTTCATTAGTGTTCTGTACCTTTCAGTCCATGACGGGAATCAGTGTTGGTGAACTGACAGACATCATGCCCTCGTTCTAGATTCAAACTATTTAATCCTGAAGAAGTCAGACATGGAGACTGTCTTTAAACTCTTTCAGGATTGTGAAGAAAACAAGAAGCTGGTTTATGTGAGTATGTCTGCCATCAGAAAGTGTTTTTGAGAAGACTTAAAATAAATGTTTTCTCTTTTATTTGTACAGATGCTTCTTTCATTCCTGTTGAGAGGGCTTCTTCCTGGTGAAGATGCCTTAAATGTTAGTGCCATGGCATTGCGGAAAGTGAATGTCAACCACCTGCATTGATTACATTAAATGTTAGCAAGGCTACGTTTTCTCTGGGTAATCATGGTTTTAGATAAACTGTAATTTTTGAAAATCTGAATTGTATTGCATTCGTAGGCTTGTCTTATCACAAGTTACCTCTTAAATTCTTGGGAGTATGCTAGTATTGAATCTTATTACATCAAAAAACTCAGGTACCTAAATATGTTCTGAGATTGTGTCTCAGATGTTAACATGTTAAATAAGTTTATAATAACTCAACCTTACCATACTGTACGTAGTAACAACAAACAATTCTTGGTTTTTCAATAATTTTTTTTCTCCAAACTTTAACCATGTGGTTAAACAGTAGCATACCAGCCAGACTCCCTTGAAACTTTTATCTCTATTGTGTTACTGTTAGGAAGTGACAGGACTTTTTCCATGTACGGTTTGAGTTTCAAATCTCTTATGGACAACGTTAAAGCACTTTAATTCAAATGTTCATGGTTTTGAGCACTTTTCATGTAAGGGGGAAGTATTTCTTGTTCTGGACTTGTTTGTCGTCTAAAAGAGATCTGGATTAGATCTCCATGCCTCTTTATATCCAAGGAACTGATGAAGGTTTGTTATATGAATGATTTCACAAATTCCTTGGATATTCCTATGAAATTATTAATAAAGCTTTTATATTAGTTTCATTAAATGTCTTTATTCATTGTTATTATTTTGATGGATTCTCAACACACTAAAATGAATCCCAGTAGTTGTGGTTTTTCAGGTTCCACTGGTTACATTAATGAGATCAAAGTGCATGAGTTCAGGTCATGTTTAGGAATTTCCTGAGGAGAATTTGGTTGCAGCATATACGCATATAACATGAAGTAAAAATAAATAAAAAATCTTCATACAACCAAGAAAAACAAAACACATCTCAATTTAATTTATTTCAACTAATATTACGTAGAATTTAAAAGCTAGATGAGGGGATACCACATCGAATATTAAGGTCCCAGGTTGAATGAACGGAAACTATACTCTTGACTGAGACTGAAAGTATGCGGGAAAAAGAATAGCAAGCTGATAGCAAGACGTAAACTGACTTCCCTGAACTTTGATTTTAGAACATCACTGGACTATTCCCTCCGCTCCAGTAGGTGGCAGCATTGGTGCTTAATGCTCGCTCTTCGGTTGTTTTCAAGATGTCTGCACCCTGAACCGTGGTTAGGACGTGAAGGTGCTTCTGGTGAATTAATGCTGAGCCACTTAGAAAGGTATGATGAACCAAATATTTTATATTTTATACGTCGTTTTTTCATCGTTTTACATTGCCGGAAGTGTCAACAATGTGGCTCAGTCTGCAATGTTCTTTTAGGCTATCTAAATTGCTAAAACAAATGTCTCGTGTTTGCCATCACACTTTTTCAACCATTCCGTGCACAATAGTCTTATCATTTTGAGAAAGCAGGATTACTACAGCCTGCTTGCTGGAATTGCTAAACTAGCCAAGTTGTCTACCTACCTGCTGATACTTGCCTTCAGTAGGCAACGTACTACAGTAGTTAGCGATTTGTTTAGATACACCTAGCCCAATAGGGTCGCACTGTCGACTTTGAGAAAATGATTGGGACTGAAATAGGTTATCCATGAATATGATCAAATGCCCATTTGTTGTTATTATTCCATTAAATTGTGTGCTGAAACATGCTGGAATGTTGTCAAGCTATGAAAGGAAAAACTGAATAAACAGTAACTTGTTACAATAAAACAGACTAGTGTAAATAATAGTATTTTTAGTGGAGGTAATGGGTAATTTTATATAAGAAGTGGTCTTCAAGGTTCCATTCTGTAGCATTTATGTCTGTTATAGGTTACGTTTTATATTTTGCAACTCATTGCTGAACTGGGCTTAGTCAAATAACTTTACTGAGACAAAATGGGTCTTTCTCATCAACTTGCATGTTCCATTTTGTGGATTTTTAGGACTTAGCCAAATTCACTTTCTATGGCCCTGAGAGTAAAACTTCATTACATTCTGCAATCAATAATGGTCTGGATGGGTTGCTGAACTGCTGAATACAAATGAGAGAGAATACAGAGTAGATATTTTAGGTGTTGTATCCTACATCAGGACAGCTTCACATTATTGATGTTTTGTGGGGGGTTTTCAGTCCTTGGACAAGGTGGTTTGTATATGTGTCTATTTCCAAGTATCAGTCAATTTCAGAGATTACAATGTAACAGGAAACCATCTTATTTGGAAGTAGGCAGTAAAGATGATAGAGGGAGAACACGTGGGTCATCGACATGTTAAGTTGTGAAGCCTAAAAAGACAGTTTCTTGCAGTGACTTTTAACAAAGACACGGATTTCCTTGCACTTTATTTTTCATTTCTCTCAACCCTCCTTGGCCACTCTTTCACATTCTCTCTCCTGTTTTTCTCTTCTCTCTTCCTTCTTCCTTATAAGTCTATGTGACAATTCGGAGAACAATCCCAACAGGTCCGTCCCAGTAACACTGATGACTTGGTACAGCCTTTCACTTTCCCACCTTGCTGTCATCTCCAGTTCATAGGGGCTGCCACTAGATGGACTGCCAGACACAGATTGTGTTCTGGCAGTCTGCCAGAGCAGGCTCAGACTGTTGTAGAGCTAAAGTGTCATTCTATTGATGATCATTTCACAATAGTGTCTGTTTGTTTTAGAAGCATTGGAATACTATCATGCTTTAGGTGTGCCAAAGTGTTTGTGGCCCTTTTTTTCCTGGCACTTTAAAAAGAGTTTTGAGGCTTTTTTAGGTAGCTGGAGGGTCATTTGATGCCCTTGTATCAAATGTGCTTATTTGTTGAGGGTGGAAAAACCTAGCCTGGCTTTGCCCTCCTACGTACTTCCGCTCAATTTTGATTTAGCTTCTGTACTAGGTCTGGCCATGATGTAAGTAAGTCAGATGTCTCCGGTTAATTTTCTACCGGCCAATCAGCGAACAGAGGGAGTGGCTGTCGTGCGCTAGTTTGTGTTGTAGTTCCGTAATGGTGGCGGAGAAAGATGCGTGCGAAGCCATTCGGTCCGTTGTGGCAACAGTGCCGAATATCCATAAACTAAAGCCAGAGCAAGAACAAGTTTTGCTGAGTTTTGTTGGTGGCCATGATGTTGTGGCCCTCCTCCCCACGGGGTTCGGGAACAGGTTGATTTTCCAGCTACGGCAGCTAGCTCTGTTACAGTAGTGGTGAAGGAATTGGCTAAGGCGAACGCTAGCGATTGGTTATGGCAGATCAGAGTGGCTCTGGGCAGATCCAATAGTTTTAAACTTCAACAGAGTACCCGCCTACAAGGAAGTCAACGCTTGTCAATGGAGTGAGGCCAGACTCTGTACAAATGAAATGTACGAGAGTTTGGTTAGGACCAGGCTAGGAAAAACCACCCACATAATGCAGAGTTCAAGAAAGGGCAGCGTACCAGTTTGTGGATTATTTTGGTTCCTGTTGCTAATTGTCGGATTCTTTTATGTGGATGTTTCTGTTTTTCCTCTTTGAAGTATTGTCAGCTTTCATCAGTAATTTTGTGCTTTGGCTTTTTCCCTGTATGCGATCTAAGCCCATGTTTGTTTCATTCAGTTCAACCAATAGTGTTTGGGTAGATAAGCCCTAAGCTAGGCAAAATGATCTCTTATCTTATCTTAGCTTGACTTGATGTTATTTATGGGGGCTCTCCTTTTTTATTTATTAAAGTTTCTAACTTGCAAAGACTTTTACTCACAAAGGACATTGCCCATCCTTTGGGATTGCCACCAATAACAAGGCTAAGAGCATACCAGGCTGCAATCTTGGGGTTATGTCATGCAGGAATTTAAAGTACTGTATCTCTTTGCACACAGTCTATTGTCAATGCTCTTTGAAATGTGCTGTCAGTTGAGTTGTTACTTGGGTGTTATGTAGGTCAATTCCTCCCAAGCTCTCAGTGCCTGGTCTTGTGATGAGTGATTTCATGTTGAGAGGAAACGACTATTTTCATTTTTACTGCTCACAGAGATTGGAGTTGTAGTGCATTAAAGCATGACGCTGTCATTTCTGCAGCACTTTCAATTTGTATTCCCTGAGTCCCAAATTGAAGTTCAATCCCAACGTGTGCTGCCATCCCTTTTTTTGTATTTTACCAGAATTCTGTGTAAATCTTGCATTTCAATGACAAATCCATGACATTGTCTTGTTGGTGTAAAGAACATCACATGTATATCTGACTTACTAATTGGACCCAGTGTATTCACGTCAGCTAGTTTTAAGTGATGCAGTTGTTATTTCCACATAAAACCTGAAATATTAGCCTTGCTTATCAAAACAATTACCTAAACAGACCTATAATCCAACTTTTCTCTCAGGAGAAAAGTTCTACTTTGTAACTCAAAGGCGCACATAGCCATACATCTTTTCGATCGTTATCGCCTCTTGTTGATGTAATCTGTTTCTCTCGGTCGCCCATGCAGGATCGGTAGTAAAGCTCTCGCTCTCTCCACCTAAGTGCTCACGGTTATTGAATGCAGGTCTCACCCAGCATCACCTGGCCAAACCTCAAAACTCCTACTTGTCTCTTCTCTACACACATTGATCTCGACGCTCTGCCTCCCCGTCGGAGGACTGCAGACCTGCTATTTATGCTGTTTGCCTCCCCTGGGCAGGGCAGGAGTTCAGCCCACTCTCTCCACTCTGCTAATTGACTGGTAATTTGGTAATGCATTTGAAGGTGGAAGGGGAAAGTAGACATACTCCTCTGTTCTTGTGGAGAGTGACGAATCCGTCACCTCCTTTTTATTATAGTGTCATTTATCCCCCTGGCCCCTCCTACCATAACACCAGCCTGACTTCTGAACCCTGCTGATGGGGAGGGCTGATGGGGAGGGCTGATGGGGAGGGCTGATGGGAAGGGCCTTTCCGAGATCAGAGCAGAGAGACGGTGAAGGGAGCAGGGTAGACAGAGGGATTTGTAGTGCATCCCGTGGTTTGATCATAGACAAACCTAAACCCTGCCAAGACCAAAGCCTGGCCTCACTCCCCTCTCTGTCTGATCCTCTCTCTACCAATTCCTGGAGGAGAGGTGACTCTCGAGCAAGGGATCGAAGTCAAAGATTTTCTAATGGCTTCTAATTGCTCAACTTCTGCAAAATGAAAAAACATGGACTTGTCCTGAGGTGTCAGTATCGATCAACTTACATTACTTTTTAATGAGCCCAGCATGTAAATGATTTGTTGCAGTTGCTATCACAGAGCAGCTCATTTCCTAGTTTCCTCCTAAATGCTAACACCATGCACTGTGTTCATTTTTCTTAAGCAGCGAGAAGATACAGAGATAGTCAAACGGACAGACTGACATGTCGAAGATCTCCAGGGCAGCCAAGGCGGTGAAGAAGGTGGACATGGGGGGGGTGATCCGCTGCATCGTGAGGGCAGGACAGGCAGCTCCCGGACCCCCGCTAGGTCCTATCCTGGGACAGGTAAACTCACACCTCCCAGCATGTCTAGCCCATTCCCTTTCAATCCTGACAACTGTCAGGATCTTGCGCTTCATCGGTAGCTCATGAAATATACTTGGAAGTCCCTGCCAAAAGTGTGTGGTGGATGTGCCCTTTGAGAGCTCAGCTATGATGAATGATTTAGATATCCGTCTGTTAAGTCTCTCTCCTCCTCCCGTACTTATGGGGCTTTCACAGTCTTAGGGAAAGATGCCTTGACATCAACGGTAATGAGGTGAGATGAATTGCAGCCAAGCAAAGCCAAGTCATATTTGTCTGAAGGTGCCTTTTTGGGGGGGATTAGGCAGTGCATTTACCATATGCTTGTGCTTTGTTGCTCTGTTGTCTTGTTTGGCCCTGTGTCCTTGCTACATTGCCCCAGCGTAGGCTGAGTGTGTGTGTGGGTAGTAAACTGTAAATAAATGGCCGTCTGCAGCCATTCTGCTTTAGGCGCTGAACCTGGTCCTTTTAATCTTCCCCCTCTACTCCTCCAAGGTTTTTTTCCCCCCTTCTCTAACTAACCACCCTTGACAGCGGAAGCACAGAGAGGTAGTCTGCCTGTCGGCCGCGGGGCAAATTTAAACAAATGACAGAAATAAAAGAGGGAGCAGTAGACAAAAGGGGGGCTTTGGTGGAGGATAATAATTACAGTCCACATCGAAATTAACACAAGCCAATGAAGAGGAATAGAAGAACAAAGAGATGGTTAGAGGAAGGAAGGAAGGAAGGATGGACGGCTAGACGGACAGACAGAAGTGGTTTCCCACTATTTGTGGGACTGAGCTGAGATTCAAGGGGAGTTGAGGATTGCTGAGCATTGTATCGGGGTCTTAACAGGTGTGACAAATTCAAGGCAGTAGTCATTTGCAGAGGCTGCCGCCGGTGCAGTTACAGCCATTATATTAGAAATATGAAAAACTGCCCAACGGGGAGTGCATGCAGAATACGTGTGTTTGAAATGTAGAATGAGCAAGGGAGCGAAAGATGAAAGAGAGAGGAGGAGGAGAGGGAGACGGACTCTGTCGGCTACAGTTCATCGGCATGCTGATTCCCTCCCGAATCCCTCTGAACCAGAGAGAAACTCCCCCGAGATAATACACCACTTTAAATGAATGAGTGTGTGTGTGTGTGTGAGGGTGAGTGAGTGAGTTTTTTTTATCCTGTCAACACATCCTGTAAATATGCCCTGTAAATCAACTATAAAGTGGAAGCAAATAAGCTTTTAGCATTTTGACAAATGGTTCGAAATTTCAATTAATAGAAGTATTAATGGTTTGAGGGGAGGCGAAGGTTTACACACAGTGCATTAGAGAGCACTGATGATGATGGAATAGACCCTCTCCTGTCCTGGAAAGTGCATGTGGTTTTTCTCTCACATACACACACACAAACTAGATTTTTGTCTCTCCCACACCCTCCTTCACCCTCCCGCTCTCTCCCACACACACACACACACACGCCCTATCACATCTTTCGACTCTTCTCTTTCAACATTAAAGGCAGACAAGCAGACAGGCAGCTGAGGGATTACGGCCAGCCTATCAGAGCTGATGGTGCTGGTGTAATTGTGATAAATGACGGCTCTTCCTCTGTGTGTCATCCCTGCGCAGACTAACACGGCCCGTCGCCTCAGATGTGTGGAGAGCTTTGATTCCCTCCACTAGCCCCAGCTCTCACCCTTACTGTCCGACATAGAAACACTTGGTTTTGGTGAAGTTATATAAGGAGGCTTTGATACAGTGGATGCAGCCCCGCCCCCGCCCAGTCGTGAATGATCGACTCCTGATCATGTTCCATCTGTGTTGGAGGTGACAGCCTGCCAATACCAATCCCACGGTACACAACAGAGCAGGAGGAGTGTGAAACGTTTTATTACAGTTTGTTGGAGGCTGTTCTGGAAGTGCAGCCGACACCGACAGCAGCTGTGGAGTAGCGTAATGGTATACATACAGCATATGCTCAAATCCCTCGTGGCACACAAGATAGTGTACCAACGCCAGTGCTGAGAATAGGAGCTCCTTGCAAAGGAAGGCACTTGACTGTACATCTACCCCTAGGCCCCCCCCCCTCGCTCTCCACCCCCCCCTCAGATACCAAAAGCCTAAGGTTTGCCAGCACCCCCCTGGCTGGATAAATCATCCCTTTAACCAAAGTGATCCAAGTTAAATACGATGAGCTACTGCGCTGGCTTTTCCAAACAGCAAGTGATGTGTGTATTGTGTTAATGAGTGTGTGTCCGTCCAAGAGTCGGTAGTAGCTTTTACTGCTGAAGAGTCTAGAGTTCATGAGAGATGAAGGAGGGGCCCAGTGGGGCATCTGTATGGTCCAGGCTGACGGTGGAGTGGGCGTGGCTGTGGGAGCGTGACAGTGTGTGGTAGCGGGAGGGAGGCCCGGAGGAAGTCTTCCCCTGGGCCTGGGCCTCTCCTGGCTGCTCTGAGTTCTGGCTTGGCAGGGTTGTGTCCCCTGCCTCTGTCCCAGCCCTGGCCCCTGGCCCTCGAGCACCCCCACGGTCTAGCTTGCGCCTCTCCCAGGCAGAGGTGAGTTTCACAGCCAGGGCCAGCAGGTTCTTCCCCAGGAAGACGGTGGAGACGCGTGGGTCCCTGTACCACAGCATGCCCGTGCCCCTCAGGCCCAGCGTGAACACATTGATGGTGACCAGGCTGAGCCAGGGGTACAGAGCTTCCTTGCGGGGCCCCCTCTGGCCAGGCAGGGCAGCTGCCCCCAGCTCTGTGAGGGCCACGCAGGGCAGCAGCAGCAGCAGGGTGTAGCAGTAGAAGAACACCAAACCCTCAGCCCACAGGGGTAGGCCCAGCTCACCTGCCCCAAGCCCTCCACCTGCCCCAGGCCCTCCAGCCCCAATGTGGGCCTCCCACAGGCCTGCCTGCAGGTCCAGCACATCTAGCAGGTCCACCACCACCCAGAGCAGCCGCCCACGCACCTCCTGCTTCCTGCGCAGCGGTGTCATGTTGTCGGCCCCCGTCAGGATGAGGAAGAGCGAGGGCAGGCAGACGGACAGCAGCAGTGTCAGAGTCTTCCTGGCCAGCGGGTCAGGTGGACGGCGTTCCTGCCGGTAGTTCTGACACACGAAGAAGAGCTTGAGCTGCAGCAGGGACAGGAAGAGGAACCAGAGAGCGTTGGCAAAGCCGCGGCGAGGGGATTGTGCCTCTGACACTACGCCCGCCGACACGAAACGCAGTGCCAGAAGGAAGCACAGGTCGCCTAGCAACACAGCAACACACTGCCAGATGCCGGGTCCCGGAACACCACCACGAGCTCCCAGCATGCTCTGCTCCAGTAGGTAGAGGTCGACCACTGCCATGGTGCTGACCGTGACCAGGGTTGATACGCACACCTGGGGCGTGGGCACCATGCCTGAGGCACAGGGAGAGATAAAGAACTAGCGTTAGACACACAGCAGAACTCAGGAACAGAACAAGGCACTGTTTCGTTCTACCCTTTATCTGGTGCATGACACATTTGACATGGGGGATGCAGGCTCTAAAGGCTAGTTTTCAAAGCTCAACAATGTCTGTCGTAGGTTGATGCTTTTTTTTTGCCGTGGAGGGAAATGTTTTTCCTGCCAAAATAAGCACCGAACCTTCCACATCTTTGGTCAGGAGTGTTGTCTGCCCGAGCCATGCATGCTGAAGAGCTGTTTGACTGTTTCATCCCTCCTCTGCGGCTGTTTTATTCAAATGGGCCTCACTTGCTATGAAAGTCCAACCGTCTACCCTAGCTAACTCAGGGAATTTCTTCTGGTTTTCCTTTAAAGAGGTTTTGCTTCCGTGTCTCTACCTTATTCATTATTAATTAATTGTGTCGAAGCGCAGCCAGGCGCCCTGTCGGAGCCTGTTCCTCTGCCTGTTTAGTGTGCTTTGTTGATTCTCATTGTGGCTGCCACATTCTCAACACTGCATAAATTGTCTTTTCATTTTGGCGGAATATTGATAACTCTTTGTATTTTTTGGGGGAATGTTTTTTTAAATGTGGCTCCTTCCATAGCCCCCTCCGTGTTGTGCCTTTGAGCGCACGCTGGCTATACTAATTCAGTAATCCAACACCCATTGAATATGAGTGTGTTCATTTTTGTGCTCGTCGGGCCATATTTCAGCCCGTGGGACAGTATAAAACCTCGCTATTGATCTCGCCATGAGAAATGATCATTGACTTTACGGTGCAATCGAAGCAGCCTCTCTTTATCGTATTGAGCTGGTGGGCCTCCGGGGGCACCATGGCTGTCAAAGACACAGCGCTCAGTATGGGGGACGCGGCCGTCAGCCCCGCAGCAGCCAGGGGTGGCAACCACTCCACTGGATTGATGGCATTTTAATATAAAACCATTACAAGGCCTGATATGCCATAATGGCAAAACTTGAGAGGGTGATCGTGTGAGCGATTGTCAACAAGGCGGCCCATGGAGAACAGCTACCTGTAAGTAACGTGTGTTTACGCACTTGTAAACGGCCTGTGACAGGAAATAGTTATCCATCTCTTCTCCGCATGACTGGCAGGAGCTGACATCCATGTTGAGCTCACTGCACATGTGGGTGCGTGTGTGCGTGTGAGAGAGAGCCTGAGTGGAAAAGTGAGAGATTAATATCCTTGGCTGTCTACATGCCTAATAAAGTGTTACTGCATGATGGTAATAGTTCATAAATAAACTAGGGGGGAGAGAAAGAGAGCAAGGAGGAAAATGCAAACAGAAAGTGATTTAATATTGAGAGGAGGGGTTGGGGGTGAACCGTGCCATATTCCTGGACAGTCTGTGCCAGCAGCCAGCCTTTATGAATAAATTCTAATGTATTCATCACTGGGGATCTGAAGAAATTAAAGACATTAATAAGTCTGCTGAAACAGATGAGTGAGACAGACGAGAGAGGACCTAGATGGACGACTCTGCTTGGGGGCTTGGAGAGAAGAGACATGGACGCCAGCATCACTAATATCTTATTATCTGTGAGGCCTTCTTGTTCCACTGCAGCCTGCAACTTGATTATCAGTGCTGGAATTGAATGCATTCTACCAAGCCGCTGACTGAGAGAATATTGGAATTGAAAATTGGTGCTTTATCTGAACAAACCCAAACACGTGGTGAGAGGGAATGGCCACAATGCCCTGGCTTTCTCATTCTTTTTTTTCCTCCTCATCTCCCCATGGTGGTTTTAGTAATTCAGCACACATCTTAAATTGTAGCCAGAACCCCTGGAGTCTTTCTGTCAGCCTGTGTTTGTGTTTTGACGGCTTGTCGACACCCATAATTTATTCGGTTCTGAGTGAGTGGCTAGGATGACAGCACTGTGTGTCCACTCTGCTCATCAATAATGACCAAATTCATCATTCCCCACGACTAGAAAATGACATTGTGTTGACATGCCAACGCAGCTTATTCCTCTGGAACTTTGATTTAATAGCTTGTAAAAGTGGGGTTTAGGTGAAATATTTGTTTATTATTTCCCAGCCGTAGGTGGATAGAATGTCATCTTGCATGTTTGTCAAGTGTAGCACATTGTTTGTGTGTGTGTGCGCACGTGCAGTGGGGCAGGAATGCTTTCACCAATAACCCAGGTAATACATAATAGCACTAGAATCCCTTCATTTCATCACACACCACACACACACACACTCTCAGAATATACACACATGCACACACACAGACACACAGGTAGCAATTTGTTAACATACACACCCTCTAATCTGTCCCATCTGTTCATCTAAAAATGCTGGAGGTTTGCCAGGTGTACATAGATGCAGATAAAGGAAGATGAATTGCTCCAAACTCCCAATTCATCTTTATAAACAGTACCATATAAAGGCTTGTATCAATACCAACTAAATAACATATACACCTAGCCAGCAGACCAGAACAAATCCAAACTTAGAAATGTAAACTATCGATCTAAAGTATAACAATTAGATTTTCCATGAGTGATTACAATTATTTGTAGTTATATTGAGTGAACCTGTCAAATGAAAACCTACATAATAGGATTGTGCAAATCTCCATCTAATCCAGTTGAGGATATTGCTGGCTGACTAATTGACATTTGTTGATATAACAAAGGACATTGGTATAATTTAAGATCCCTATGACTGTAACCATGCCACATGGCACACACAGGGTCCCACATATTGATCCTTCAATTCTCTAGATTTTCCATTTCTATTATTAATATAACCTATCATTTATTTTCCATGTGAACTGTGCTCTCTGCAATAGCAGGATTAAAACCTCCATTCAACCCTTTCATGCACATGTTCTGTAATGGCCATTTCAGTAATGGACTGCTATAATTGAGCAGTTTCAGAGTGATTGTAGTTACCCAAAGCATGCGTTCTTGCTCTTGCTGCTCCTCTTGGCTTGGTTGAAAAACACGTATTCAAGTCGAAGTCAAGCGCTCAGATTTTCATCGAAGTCCAGATACACTGTATGTAATTATATATATCTTTTAATGCTTAGTTATTATATAATTTAGTTATGTTTTCCCTATACTACTTCCGTCTAAAGTCATAATTTGTTTATTACCAGTCTTATACGAAGTCAAGCCTTCGCCAAATTCGAGTTTAACTGAATAAAGCAAGTTCAGATCTACACAAGGTAGCTTTTTTTCATATCCACTGGATCTGTCAGTGAAGCTCGAGCCCTTGTTACAGGATCGTATACAGAGCATGTGCCATCTGCTGCTATGTCCGTCTTGTATTTAACACCTCGCTCTGTCTGTAAGCCGGAGATCCAATGACTCGGGATGGAGCCGTGCGGCGCTTGTTGGCTGGTCTCTCGCTGTGAGGTGTCGAAGTCGGTCAGAAGTGGACTGATGCTTGACGCGGAATCATTAAGGAAAAACCCGCAATATCCTGACAAGAAGACGAGTCGCCTGGAAAACAGAAGCTCTTTACAAACGTTACGGTACGACGAGTGTTGGATTACGAAGAAAGTCGCGACTTTATGATTGCGGTGTTCATTTGTAGGCAGGTTACGTGCCTTCGACTCTCCCCCTCTTCTTTCTCTCTCCGCCCTCCCACCCACTGTGTCGCCCCCTTGCCGCCGCCTCCTTTTAACATCAGCTGTATAACTTTAGTAGGCAGTGTGTTAGAATATTGAGCAGTTGACGGTTATGTCCATTTGTTATACGATAACCATCTTGATGCCACTTAGTGAAATGAATATTTGCATAATTTTCCGTAATGTATGGAAGTAGTCTACAGTTCGTTGCCTTGGCTCCTGCCCTGCTGGGTAAAAGAGCATGGGACAAATAGAGCGCGAGATGCCTTTAGCCTGTGGACACATCTCAGAATGCAGATTTTGCAACTTTAATTAGACCTTATTCTCATTGTTTTGATCCCATCCTTAATCATTTTCTTGTTTTGTTGTACCCATCTAACTTTTCTTGTTAAGGAACGAAGAATAGATGGATTTTTGAATTACTCCAGCTTGAGTTTTCGGGAACTCATAGTAGTCTATCATATTGAAAAGGTCAAGCTTCCACAGCACCTTGAGGTGTGAGGAGAGAGTATTATAGTCATCTCAATGACTCAATCGCCACCTTCTCAGCAAGCTATCTAGATCCAGAGTCTCTTTCATTTTCTCTCTCTCCCACACCAGCCGGAGTGTTGAGGGTCATCTCATAGTGAGAGCCTTAATCAGACCAGGAAGGGGAAGCAGCCTCATCGTTCTTGTCACAACCAGCTATGCGCTCTACTGGCTTTCAGAGGGAGAGATTTTCCATGCCCTGAGAACTGTGATGGGTTTTTTCCCCCCCTCTTCATTTCTCTCTTCAGTGCTGCCTCTCTTTACCTCTCTCTCTCCTCTCACCAGTCCTGTCCTCTCCCCCTCGTTTCCCTCTTTTTTCTTTTGGTTGCCCGTGGGTGTGGTTGAAGGTCACTCAGCACTGGCTCTCTTTCAGCGTGGAGACCGAGAGCAGCAGGCAGGCACAGACGGGGAGGGAGAGGGTGGAGGGGGTGAGGGGACAGTCCTCAGCACTGCACTGTCATCACTTTCCTCTTGGACATGAGTGGGGCAGAAAGTTAAGAAGGACGTGAGGGTTACAGACTGGCAGAGAATGCTCAGGACCGAGGGCCCCAGAGCGCTGCTCATCCGGAAACCCAAGCGGAGCTCCACAGCGGCAGTGTGGCGGAGGATCGGCCAGCTCCCAGCTTTCCAACACGTTTCACCCCACTGCTTTGTCATGCTACAGTTGCCATTTCCCACCACACAACACAATAACCCACATTACCCATAACAAGCAGCCTTCACTGTTACTGTGTTAAATCCTTAACTTGGCAGAGACTCTTAACTCCATGCTAGCAGTGTACCTCAGCGCCCACAAAGCCCCAGTGTCTAGACTCTAGGCTGTGGTATTTTAGTGCAAAATCTACTGTATCTTTAAACCCCATTTTAACAGTCGTCCATTGGCCACCACTATCCTCAGACAACTACCTGCAGTCCAGGCCTGCTCGTCTTGCTGCCTCCCTACACACATGATTAATCAAGTGAGGCAGCGAAGGCAACAACACTTTCAAGAGGCTGAGGAGATCCTAATGGAGTTGAGAAAGTTGTTTCGGTAAGATGCATTTCCCCCAAAAAATGTTTTCCCTCAAGCTTTAAAAAAAAAACTTGTCAGCTAATGGCCAAAAAGCAAAGCAGCGAGTCTTGGTGCATTTGAATTATGTAGCATATAATATAAGAGGATCACTCTTCATAGCTTCATTGCATGAGGAGCCACTGGCCTGTACTTGGAACAAAGCTGTGCTGGCTGGCCAGGATAGAGATTGACCTGTTTTGCTTGTTATGCAGACTAGCCATCAATATATTTTCCCAAAATAGTTTGGGAAAATTATGCTTGGATTTGCTGTTCACCAAATTGTCTTATTCTAGTTGACTGCCGTCCCGGGTCAGAGTAATATTTTGGGACCGTTTAGTGCAGGGGCGATTCTAGGATCAGACCTTTAGAGGTGCTCAGCCCCCAATGAGAATGTGACATGGATACAGTGCCTTGCAAAAGTGTTAAACCCCCTTGATAATAAATCACTAATTTCACTGGATAACAATACATGTATTTATTATTATGCAAAATATTGAATTAATGAAAAAAATAGGGATGTCCCTTTCTTCATGAACTACCAGCATCAAATAATAAACAATAATTTATTTTATTTTTATGGTTATTATTTTTAGGGGTGCTGAGATTAAATTTAGGGGTGCTTGAGCACCCCTAAAAAGGGTATAAAATCGCCACTGGTTTAGTGTGTTTAATTGGTCAATATAAATCAATAGCACCGCATGTGTGTGAAATCTATTTGTATTTCCACTCAGCTGACTGAGGGGGTGAGAATGCCCTGCTCATCCCTGTCACCGGCTGCGTCCCAGCATCTCCCTGGCAGTGCCCATGTATGCTGCCCATGGTGGGCTAAGAGCATGCGGTGGAGGGTGAGGCAGTCTAATCAGGTGTCTGAATTCCTGATAGCTATGACTGTGATGAAACAGCAGCATCGGACTGGATTAAATGAACAAGGTAATAGTGGTAATGAATGAGAGTGTTTCACACTGGAGAGTTTAATTAACCCTGTGTCCTCTTCGCCACCTCTCCTCTGGAATACCTCCCTCCTCTACCCTAACCCCCCTCCCCTGCCCAGCCCACCCACAGCTGTCTGCCAGGGCTATCTATCTGCTGTCCTTGTGTGCCAGGGGCAATTAATCCTGCCCCAAGGCCCTCTATACTATGTGTGTCCTCCATCTACATCTGCCATGCTTCCCTACACCTCTTTCTCTGCCTCTCTCACCCCTCTATCATTACGTCCCTCTCTTACAAAGGCGCGCGCGCACACACACACATGCTTACTGACACCAGCGACCACATGCAGAGTCACAGAGAAATAAACCTCTTTACATGCTGATTTGCTTCTAGAAAAGATCAAATTAATATGCATCTGATACAATGTCCTATTTAAATGAGAGTTGAGGTGCACATATTTATAGAATACACACATACTCCTTTCATCCCGGTCAAACTTGTATTTTCCTTTTTTCAAATACTCTTCATGATTGCTGTCCACACTGTAAGCACTCAAACATACCTCACAGTTCTATCTCTCCTCTCTCCCTGCTATCCTCCTGGGCACTCCTCCACTTGCCCTCCTCCCTCTTTTCCATGTCAGCACTATATCTTGTTAAAAAGAGTTAGTGAAGCTGAAAGGCCAATCACATTTACATGAGAAGTGATAGAAAGTAAGGAGACAATACGATGGAAGGGTCAAATCATGCCGACACGTCAGAGATTGTAATTGCAAACTCCTAATTGCTCTCTTAATTACATGCAATAACTCCTTCTCATTCACCAATCTCAATATGGATCGCCGCTATTATTTAGCCCTGCCGCCGGTCGAGTTTGACGGGCGGAATATCTCCGTAGATTAGTGTTAATCCTGATGCCCAGGATCTGGGAAGCCTTTGAAGACAGCCCCCAGTCCGGGGCCAGTGTGGAGCCCTCCGCCCTGGGTGATGGGCTGCAGCCATTTCACACTGCAGAGCTCCGCTCCAATCAGTCATGGAGGAGAGAGGAGAGAACGAGGGAGGGCGAGGATTTAGTCGGCCGTTCGGACTCTGGGATGATTAGATGTTGAGATGGAGGGATGAGAAGGGGGAGAGGGAGGAGCTATTGGGCCAGAGCACAGATGCGAGGGTTCCAGTTCCCTGCGATAAATGTCATGGGAAGTCTGGAAGCCAAGTGAACCTTGCTTTCATTGCATGCCAGCCCGTCCGCCTCTTTTAAGCACTCGTTACAATTACCAACACAGCTCCATCCCAGTAATGACTTCAATTAGTCTATTAAAAGTCCAGGGCAAAGAGAGAACTCTCTCACCCTGTCATCTTCAAACACAGACATGGCCGGACCCTCATGTAATGCTTTAATTAAAAGATGATTGCTCTGTCCGATGTCTTCTGCGTCTGTGGGTTCTAAGTTTGCACTAATTTTTCACTGTCTGCGATGTCACTTTCATTGTCCATCTCTGTCTTTTACTGCCAGTCTGCAAGTCTTTTGAATAGAGTTGCCTCCATCTCTTTGCTGTATTCAGGCCCTCTTTAATAGCATTAGGGTGTATCTGCGGCTCTGCCCGGCCCTTCCGAGGCATTGTTACTGTCTATCTTTAGCATAGATCCTCGCCTGTCTGCCCGCGTAATGTCTCAGTGTGGAGACTTAAGCACTCCCTGACAGCATTAGGCTTCCGGAGTTTCCAGGAGGTCCTCTTTATATCATTGTCTGATGGCCGGAGAGTCAGGAGGAGAGAGATAGAGGAAGATCATTATCTGATGGGGAGGGGAGGGGGAACTGAACGTGGGAAGGAACTGAGGCAGGGTTTGTGTGGTGGCGCTGGAGGGCCTGCTTTGACTCGCTCCCTCCCTAACATCACAGCTTTCACATGAATCCATATTTAATTAGAATTTTCATGCCTACCTCCTTCTTGTTTACTTAGCTCTGTTGTTTTTATGGGAGGCCAGAGGAGGGACTGGCATGCAATAGACAGTGGTGAGGTTGACATGGGATTACTATTAATGAGCGAGGAGGAGGCAGGAGAGGCAAGGCTCTGGGGGCTGAACACTTTTTCCATTTCATTAGTGAGATATTAGAATTCAAATGGAACTCATCAGCTCTGGCAACAATGTTGGTCGTGTTGCAAAGTCACAGTACACTGCAACCTCTATCAGGTTTGGGGACATTTTCTGAGACATGTCACAGAGAAGACGGGTAACAGTTGTTGCGGTGGCGGAGATATAAGACTGAGGTGATGGCTGAACACACGGATGGACTGATCTGGTTAAGATTCTACAGGTGTTTCAAAGTTGCCGAGAGAAGATGATGTCAGAGTGCTACACTCCGTTACTCCCAAATCAACAGACGTCTTGTCATTGAAGACCGTCAAAGGAAGAATGCCTTCTCATTTTGTCATTATTATAATCTGGAGGCCGGCTCTCAGCACGCTCCATAACGGCCCTTATTGTAGCTCGTAGGTCCATTAGGCTGAGTAAAATGAAAAAATTATCCCTTTTTGCCCTCAAACGCCTTTCTGAAATCAAACATTTTAATCAGGATGTTGCCTTTGGGAAAATGGCGGGTGAAGGTCAGTTTAAATTTCAGCAGCTGTAATTATATTCTTGGTTAGCAGCCATTGCTTTGGATTTCAGCTTGAAGAAAAGATTTTTTCTCTTTTTTGTGTGTGGGTGTGTGTGGAGGTAGGAGAGGGGGATGGGGGCTGGTCGGGTGTTGACTTAATGTCACCCATCCATTTTGCTTTCTCTCTGGTTGGCCTGGCAGGAGACTGGGAATGGGAGAGTCATTCATCACTGGGTCTCCTAGCCACAGGGCACACACATGCGTTCTGTCATAGCCGGGCACACACTCTCTCACACACGCGCCCTCGTTGTGAAAATGTGGCACGCATGATCACACAGGATACTAATACACTTGCACAATCTCAAATGCTGGCACACACACACACAGGATCACCTGCCGACCCTGCCAGTCCACGAGGCAGCCAAGCATGCACACACACTCAGCCCTCTCACAAGTCTGGTGATGGATTGACTGACACAAGCCAGTCATTGGTATTCCACCAGCAAAGCGTGCTATGAATGACGTTCAGAAGAATGTTTGCAGGTCCAGACTCCTCATACATTTTAATACAGTTTATCCTTCTATCTTTGCCTCTTCTCCTTTCTGTTTCTCCTCTAACAGAAGGGGATCCCCATCGGGCAGTTTTGTAAGGACTTCAATGAGAAAACCAAGGAGATTAAGGAGGGCATTCCTCTCCCCATCAAGATCAATGTCAAGGTGTGTTTTCCATCCCCTGCATGGGTCTCTTCCCCCTCTGTGCCCCCAGCCAGGTCTCTACTAGGTCATTGACTCCAGTGTGGGTCTCTACTAGGTCCTGGAGCCAACCCCCACCCTAGATTGGAAGTGATTTTAGTAGCTGCATACCATTACCCAGATCCCTCCATTATTCATACTGTACCTCTTAAGCCCTTTTGTTTGCAATCATTAATCTATCTTTAACCAAAGGGCTCTAGACGTAAATGAGAATTTGGTGCAAATAATGGTAAAAGAGACTAGAGAGAGAGACTGTTTTGTACTTTTAGAGTCCATATACATTTTCATTCCAATGCCTTACTAATTTGGCATTGTGCCCTTTTTGTTCCTCCTACTGCAGTTTAGCAGTATATGTGTAGGTCTGATCAGGTCTGTGCTTTGATCTGAACACATATGGCATAGCTGAGGAGGATTATAGAGATGATCTGGGGTTGTGATACCCTTAGCATGTTTTTGACACTGAGGACTCTGTTCAAGCATCAGCATGCTCTGCTCATCATTACCATCTGCTGGTCGATGCTGGATATAACGCCTCCCTCACAATCTACCCATGGGAAAACAACTCTGTCTTGTTACACCCCTACATTGTTCTGTTATGTTTCTGTGAATATGTTGCATCATATGTTGAATTTATATAACTAGCTCTATGGTCTACCATTCTTATGAATTGCTTATGTTCAACAGGGTCTCAGTGCTGAAGGCCTGTGGCCATGATCTGCCTCTCTCCATTATTCCTAAATAATCCTGTACTCACTTATCCCTGAGTCAGTTTGTTACAGGGGGAAAAAATGCTAGTTATTCCCATATCCCTGTGCACCACTTCAACCAAGGCTGAATAGAAAGCATTGTTGCTAATGGTTAAATCAATTCAAATGCATTGGGCCTTTCCAGCTAATGACCATTTCATAGAGGGTGATGAATAGTCTTGCTCCATAGAGAGGTTACTTATGACAGGACATGCCTACTTTGGCAACGTAACATTAAAGGTATGAGAGCAGGAACCTCCACTGCATGTGGCTGCCACATCCATCTCTAATCCCACTCTGATGTTCTCCATCGACCCCCCCCCCCCCCACACCTCCAGCCTGACAGGACGTATGACATTAAGATTGGCCAGCCCACAGTCTCCTACTTCCTGAAGCAGGCGGCGGGCATCGAGAAGGGGGCAGGGAAGACCGGTGAGTGTCATGGATGCCTCTCCTCTGTCGCAGCCCTGGTAGAACAGGATTTCTTTGATTGATGATATATTTATGATCGACTGGGGAACTGATGCAGCCAATTAAAGGCAGAGGAAGGTAGCGGTAAAGGTGATGCCTTGTAGAAAAAGAGAATTATGGATTTACCCGTTCTGTTCCTGTACTTCTCTCCCCCCTCACTTTGTCTTCCTTTTCCTTTTAAATTTTTGTGGTTCTTTCACCCACTAAAGCCATCTTGTTTCTTCTGTCCATCTTTTTCTTACACTGGTGTGTGTGTGTGTGTGTGTGTGTGTGTGTGTGTGTGTAGGCCATGAGACTGCAGGGATGGTGTCCTTGCGAGCCGTGTATGAGATCGCCCAAGTGAAATCTCAGGACGAGTGTTTCACCAGGCAGAATTCCTCCTTAGAGACGGTTGTCAAGAGCATCATTGGCTCGGCCCGTTCGCTAGGCATCAAGGTTGTTAAGGAGTAAGTTTGTTTTCCATTTAATTGGTAGGAGCTAAAAATAGTGCGAATTCTGTTTCACTTTCTGTCGGGCAGAACCTCGACAACCAATTCTTTGGTGTGCATCATTTATGTTGAATCACATATCTCAGATACACACACACACACACATATACATTCACTGGAGTCTCTGTCTCACTCTCTGTCCCTCCTTTGTTCCTCCTCCAGTTTAGAAGCAGACGAGTACAAGGTCTTCCTAGAGCAAAGGGAGGAGCACTTGAAAGCAGAGGCAGCTGCTGCTGCTGCGGCGGCTGTTTCCTCCAAGAAGAAATAAGACCTCTCCCTGTGCTGCCCCTCTACCCTGTACACCCATCTGTATTTATATGCCGGCCCAACACACATGCTAATGTCATTGGAATTTTACTTTGTGTAATTTGCATCAAAATAAATGTTCGATTGTTCATTTAACACTTTTAAGAGCTGTGTGTGTTTCATCAATATCCTTCATCCGTAATTTGTGTTAAGTTGCCCGAGTCGATGAATGTTTTATTGACTCAGCTTAACTCTGCTATTGTCCAGGAAAGATGTCTTGACTCCCTCTCCCTCTTACTAGGAATCTAAAACGGTCTACTGTAGTTCTCATAAATTTATGATGGTGTTGCATCTACCATCTATCAACATAATTACTGATAATGATATTGTTCCTAGTGGTGCAATTGAAATGCGGTTGACCCTACTACGCTCTTCGTGCCTTCAACATGTTTTATGTTACTGTCAAGACAACTTAATGAATTCCCCATGCACATAAAATAGCATCACGAGTCACCTGAGCCTATTATGAATTCCATTAGTTAGGTTCCACTCAGCGGTCCAAACCTCAGGATTTTTTTCAGCGAGGGTGTGATGTATTGCAAGGTTTACAGAACACAACACCAATATTAGCAACGTCTTGTTTTAACAAGGCCAGTTTTGAAAGATGCAGTACTCCTGCTGAACCAGAAGGGAGCAGTAGTGGTTTGTGTTTGCTCTGTTCCTTCCCCCTCCAGAAGGAACACTGCATAGACGGGTGCTGGAACAAAATGTTCGGTTGCAGAGTAGAAGCATGCTGTGGCAAAGCCTTGTCTCCTTGGTTTATAAATAGTTAGGTTAAATTCGCCTTATATGGGCCTGTGCCTTGTTCAGCAGAGCTGCTTTTGAATTGAAGCTGCGTGGATACTGGGGTGAAGGGCAGTGGACAAAGATGCCAGGTGGTGATGCTCTGCAGGCATCAATGGTTTCACCTTCATTAATTCACGCTCTATGATTCTCAGATACCTTCCTGTCATGAGTCTCTAAGGCATCACGTTCTCCATCCCTTCCTTCCCTCGTTCCCTCTCTTTTTGTCTTCCTCTCTTTGTCTCCTTGCTCTCTCTCCCCCTTCTCCCCTCCCCTCCTGCCTGAACGAGAGCCTTAGAATAGAAGGGGCTGCTTGAATCAATGCTCCTGAACAGGAATGCCCATATATGGAGTTCTGAAACCCTCACAGAACGCTGTCAGAGTAGCAGGTACATGGAGTAAGTGTGGGCTGCTGTGATTTGTAAAGAGAGGGATGGGGATGTGGGGTGTGGAGAAGGGCTGGGTCATACGTCACCACGCTATTGTGCGTACGTGTGTGCGTGTGCAAGCGCGCCTGCTTAAGTGGGAGGCCTGGGTGTGCGAGCGGAGCCTCGGTGTGGAGGGTGTGCGTCAGTCTGAGTCAGATAGTGTCTCATACTGTCTCGTCATGTGTGTGCGTCAGTGCTGTTGCTGAGCGGACATCGCTCCAGGGGAAGAAACGGAGGAGGGATCGCAGGAGAGGGAGGGGTGATGATGATACTGAGGTAGGAGGAGCGGGGGAGACTGACAGTGACAACACAGAGAGAGGATGAGAGAAAGAGAGAGAAAGAGAGACAGAGCTTTAAGTGCACTTTAATATAAATGCATTTGTTTGACAATCAAATACACTTATAAGCAACACAAGAGAACACTGATCCACAATGTCCATTCTTCGGTAATATATCATGTATATATTCCATCTTCTACAATAAAAATGTATTTCGTATGTACAGACTGTTTGATTCGTACAAATGTACAAATGTGTACAACCTTCGCCAAAAAAAGCATATGTAAATATCCACAGACATAGTGCATATGCATTGAACACCCCAATACTTTTTTCAATATCACAGAAACAATACTTTTACACATATGTTAACTTAGCATTGTAATAGCTATAACGTAGGAATCAATCCTTTTACTTGACCGTAGACAACTCTACGTTAGCGTGTCGACACCATGGGAATAGTACCATTCTCATCCCGTGTCGCTTAACAACTGAATAGAAATAGCACCCCGTCCCTCTTTTCATTTTTTAAAACAAAACGTCCTTATGTTTAACCCCTCTCAAAAAAGAAGAATCACTCATTCACAGAGTCAGTTGTGCCTCCTTACAACACTGTGCCCCTGGGGAGCAGCGATGTGACCGTCCATTCAGGGATGGACGTGGATAGACAAGAGTTCAGAGTTCAGCAGGTCATGACTGTGCTAGGCACACAGGAGCTGCTATAAGCTGCCAGCATTGCAAATATTGATGCTGCGAGAGAATCCAGCCTCCTCAAGCCAGGCCAGAGCTGACCTGAAGAACCCACATTCAGAGTCTAATGTACAGTACTACAAGGTGGACCTGTGGCATCTCAGCACACAGAAACCCTCACAGGTGGTGTTCACTTCCAGACGATCTCCATTTAGTTATACCTTCTTGTCAAAGGCAGGGAAATCTTCTTTCTTTGTTCTCGAAGCACGATCCAGGACCTCTTTAACATGTTTTGTATTGTATTGTTTTGCACATCACATTGATACACGAGATTGTAATGGAGAGATAAACATGAAGTCAAATGTCTAAGCAGCAGCCGCAAACTCAAAGCACAAAGTGTCTGAAAGGGTTGATTAGGAGACTGACTGTGCGTTTGACGTGGCCTTTAAGGTGCTGTCAAGGAGAAGAGGACTTGGAATCAGACTTTTTCTGGAGATTAAATTGAGGGGTGTTGAGGGGAAAAAATATTTTTCCTTTAGTGAATCACTGTTAGCTCTTGTTAGTAGTAGTAGTATAAATATTTGTAAACATAGACTTGAACACATTTGCGGTTTGGGTTTGCAGAGCTGCATTACAAGCAGAAGTTATTTCCTTATTAAGATATGAAGGAATGTATATATTTTTTATCACAACAGTTTTTTCACTACGAGTGAATACAGATACGCGTCTGAAAGTTAAACGGCGCTTTAAACGTTTAAGAGTTTGTTATGGTCTCTGTTTGATAAGTTCTGAAGCTCAGGTTACAGCAAAGCTGGCAGGCACCACATGGACTCAACACCCAGTCAGTGATGGGTCCATGTAGTTAGAGTAATATTGCACCATCATGAAAATGTTGCACCATATTTTAAATATTAGTACATGGAATAATGAACGAACAAAAATATTAAGTCAATCTTTGTTCTCAGTAGACATGAAGGAATTAAAGTCCTTTAGTTGTATATACATTATGTATATATTTATACACTTTGATATTTTTCACTTTTCAGTAAAAGTTGGCTCCACGAAATATGACAATATGCCATACTTAATGAAGTAAGTCACAGACTTATTTTAGAACGGAGGAACACTTCCACTCCCATCTGAAACACAAAGAGGAGAGAGAAAGAGAGGGATCATTAGCATGACAAATTCAAGGACAAACTATTGAACTGATTTCTTCACTATTAACTTCACTATTGATTTATCAAATGAACAACAAAAAAAAACGTATTCTTACCATTGTGGAAGCACTGTGGCGACGGATGACACTGGAGTTGATACAACTCAGGTTGTTGCCCCAGGCCGGGGGCGATCGAGGCACCTGCCCCAAACATGGGTTCCAGGACGGCCAGTTCCTCCAGGAGGGACTGGGCGTAAGACACCGCGGGCGCGGGCGGGGTGACGGGTGTGGTGGGGGCAGGTGAGGAGTAGGGGGAGGCGGTGAGGATCAGGGGAGGGGATTCTGGGATAGAGGAGCAGGAGGATAGGGGTGATGACACCACCACCTCAATCTCCATGGCCTCCTCTACCAGCCCCTCTCCCTCTGCCACCATCGCGCCTGCCTCGCCAACCACGGCCGCCCCGCGCCCGGCCCTGGAATTAGAGTGCGCCGATTGGACGCTACAGAAGTGGCTGAATCCCTCAAAGTTGGAGGGTGGCTGCCAGCACACGGTGAGGGAGGGAGAGGGCATAGGGGTAGAGGAGGGAGAGGGGGAGGTGAGGCTGGGGGAGAGGGGTGGAGAGGAGGTGAAGTCCTCTAGAAGGGTTTCTAAGATGCTCTCTTCAAACAGAGAGTCATCGTCATCGGGGAATATTGGGAAGTCCAGGCCTCTCCATGCCTTGATGGGGTAAAACTCCTCTAGCATGTGAACTGACTCAACGCCAGAGGAGTCTGTGGTGGGGGAGGAAGGGGAGGAGGAGGGAGACATGGAAGGCGGAGACAGCTTGGATAAGAGAGGGTCCAGGTAGAATCCCTCTGCTAGGGAGCTGATGTGCTGAGCTAGGAGAGAGATCTCAGCCCTCTCCTTCTCCCTCTCTCTCTCCAGGTAGAAGAAAGAGAGGCAGGGCTGTTTACCGGGGGAAGCCTCGGGGGTGAGGAGACCCTCAGGGGGGTACTGGAGGGGCCCTAGAGGTACGTCTACATACAGGGGCCCCCGGACCTCAGGCAGGGTCATCACTGTGCAGTCCCCATCTCCAGGGCTATCAGGGGTAGGGGGCAACTTTTCATAGAGGCCACTACAGGGCTCTACAGGGAAGAGCAGATCGGTGGAGGGGATGGGCAGGGCCAGGGGCAGCAGGGTGGATAAGCTGGTAGGGGGAACAGGGCTGGAGGCGGTGGTGGGAGGGGCAGAAGGGGAGGCGGAGTGGGCGATGGATGTGGTGGAGGTGGCTGTGGTTGTGGAAGGCGGGGGAGTGGTGGTGCCAGTGGGGTCAAAGCTGAAGAGGGGCTCGCCAAACAGGAAGCTGGAGCCCGACCCCAGCTGGGGCGTGTAGGGGGGCGTGCACACAAACTCTTTGGACTGCTGGACCTGGGAGGAGGGCAGTGGTGGGAGGGGGAGGGGCAGTACAGGCAGTGGGGGGTCGAGCTGGAACGAAGGGGGCAGAAGAATGTTCTGGGTAAGGAAGTCCAAATCTGCCACAGTGGCAACAGTAACCGGGGTAGGGGAGGAGGCGACAGAGGGGCTTTCGGCGGGGTCAGAACTCTTCTTCTGCTGCTGCTGCTGGAAAAAGGTGTCCTCCTCCAGGGAGGAAATGCTGGAACGGGGATCGCGCTCCAGCTGCATGGGCTCCACGCTGGTGCCCCCTGGCTCGTCGGATGAGCCCACGCTGCAGCCAGCTGTGCTGAAGTCAAAGGACTGGGCGGACAGGCCGCTGCTGCTGGGCGTGAACACCTGGTCTGGGCTGGAGAGGGTGTCGGGGGACTGCAGGCCCAGGCTGTCCTGTCCGGTGCTGGTGCTCAGAACCAGGGTCAGCTGGGTCTGCTCAGAGCTCAGCTGCTGACGCACAGACCACGCCTCCGCTTCGCTGGAGAGAAAGAAAGACAAAGAAGGTTAGTGAGACCCTCCAAAACGTCTATGTTCTCCTCTACAACAGCAACTATGCAACGGCTCTCTGATGGTCTTCCCGGTGTGCTCCGTCGAGCATGTGGAGTGGCCGTACCTGATGACAAAGTTGTTGCTGCTGATGGGGCAGTCTCCTTCCTCCAGCTGAAGCACCATGTAGAGCCAGACCCAGGAGTGGTCCTCCGCCTCCACACGCACCACCATCTCAGCCCTGCCCTCGCCTCCCTCTCTCACTGGGGGACAACAGATAACAGGGTCAGTATCATGTCTCTGTCCACACATCATCTCACTCACAGCATTGCTCATAGGGTCGATGTGGGCTGTGCGTGGGTGGGCAAATTATGTATCAGTGTGTGTCTGTTGTGGAAAAAGTGAGGGGGTGGTATACTCACACAGACTGCAGTGCTGGGCCGAGGCGTGGGACAGGTCCTGAGGGTGGACCAGGCTGTACCAGGAGCGTGAACGCAGGGCAGGCACATCGAAGCCCAGGTACGTACTCACACTGTAGGTCAGACGGACACAACGCAGGGTTAAGTTGATGACTTGTCAAAACCAACAGAGACTAAACCATACGACCAATAAATCATCCCACCAAACATACTGACAGGGCACTGCTAGTGTTTTTTACTTGGCAACAGGTGGATGATCTCGTTCATGTAGAAGCTCACCTGTCGTGTGCGCTCTGCAGCCTCATGTCGCGACCATGTGCGGACTGGAAGCAGGCTAGAAGGAAGTTGCTCTCAACAGGGGGAGGGCTGGAAGCGGGGTCCCTCTCTCCCCCAGGGCTGGGCCGGGCTGGAAGGGGCTCCAGAGGGGAACAGAAGCACACCCAGACAGGGTTGGAGGTCCAGTAGGAGCCGGAGGTGGCAGCGGAGGAAGGAGAAGACAGGCAGCGGGCCCGGATCAGAACCAGCTTGTTCCCAGCGCTCTGCCTGCGCACAGACTTGGAGGTGTTGAAACGACAACGGAACAGACGATCTGTTCGGAAAATGACAGAATGGAAGAAAGTCATTAAAAACGCAGATCATTGTTACATCATCTTAACGAAGATATGGATTGCAATGATATGGATCTTTGATTTGCAATCTCTAAAGTAATGAAGGGTCTTACCTGTCTCAGGTGAAGTGGGAGTTGCAAGGTTGGTCCTCATGGTGAAGTGGTCCGTCTGATCAATGATATCATACACACTGTCACCTTGGGCAACCAGATCCACCTAAAAAAAACGATTGAGAAAGCATTAGGAAACTCACGATTTCAAATCACTGAAATTGCCATTATATCAACTATTTGTACAATAGCGTAGACGATGGTTGTGGATGTAGACTCACCATCGAGTGTCCGAGGTGCTCGGAGACGCTGTCCGACAGGTACAGGAGCTTCCCTTCCCCGCTTAACAGGAGCAGAAATCCCGGCATCTCCTGCACCAACTCCGACAGCTCATGGAAAGACAGAAACCTCGCGCTTTCCTCGAGACTGCCAGCAGTTCCCGATTCTACAGTGAGGAAATGTAAACATTTCATTTAATTTCGTGTAGCTTTCACGTGCCAACATGTGACAATCGCAATAGTACTGCTTCGTAAATCGATGCTGCCTTGCGCATACTTCAGAACCATGGACAGCGACTACAACATTTCAGCACTGGATTGCAACACAGGGCGACGGGAGCTTTTAAGATTCAGATTAAAATTCTACCAGTATAGCATTCTACACATATTGCAAAAAGTAATATTCACATATATAGCAATGAAGTTAATCAACTCTTGCCCAAATGTTGGCACCTGTTGATTCTACGCATCGGCCAATAGCGTAGCGGATAGCCTGTTTTCAAATGTGTTGACGGGAAATAAACCCTTACCTTGTGAGAAGAAGACAGATTTCCTGGTGTACATGCAGGCAAGCGACATGATGTGGAGGTATGAAAGTCTTGCTTTGTCCGCATCTGTGATAGGCAGCAAGTCCTTCAGGTTCCGAATCTCTGCGTTGATTTGGTCCCTTCGAGCCTTGGACGCTCCCTTAGTTGATCGATACATTGCAGCCAGATACCGTGAATTATCAAAACCCGTTGTAACTGAAAACTGTACGGAACACTTGTTAGCCTTTGCGTTGTGCTTCAAGTGAGGTCAGGGTGTATCTCCAAGCGCAGGTGTCAGAGGAAGATATAACTTGTAGTGGTGTGCTATTGGACTTTCATTTCAACTCATTCCAGAGTAAGGCTTTAAACCTTCTCCTGTCCTTTTCTTTTCCCTCTTCGCCTCCGCCACAGCGTCCAGCTCAGATGCTGGCCGGCTGCTGAAATGTCTCTCCTCCGGTTCCGAGTAGCCTATGAGTGATTCGGCGGCTTTGGTAGCCGTCTCTCGCCCAGAAGTCCGGAGCCCGTAAATCTGGTTGGGGGACTCTGCTCGCCTGTAACTTATATAGTCTGGGACTCCGCCGGAGTAGGGGGGCTCCCAACGCACCAACACCGACGTAAAAGAGAGAGGGGGGGCAAGAGGAGAGGGGGGCTGAGGGGGAGTTATGGTTCATATCAATGTTAGCAATGGTGAAATGCTCCCCATCTCCCGTTCCCCCCTCCCTCTCGTGCCCTCTCCTTTCGGTGACTCTAGTTCGACGTCAGCTCTACCCTCTACACTGTGATGACGTTGGCTTGATATCGGGAGCTCCGGCGACGCAAAAAGCCCGATTTGGACAAAACCGAGTAATGGGCGGAGACAAACGTAAAACGTAGACGGAGTCACCGGACCCCGGTGTATGGAAGGGGAGGGGGGATTTGGGGATTTGTAACCAAGATGCATACGAAAGAAGAATCTGCTTTTATGTCTGACACCCTGCCAGTACTTTCTTCTCTTATCCAATACCTCTACCGACCAAATAACCCAGTTGTCTTGCAGTCTAAAGGGTTTTCGTATCAGGACCTTTTACTGACAATGACCACTGAGGAAAAACCAATACTGACATCCTCTCGCATTCCTTCCCCACGGCTTCATCGCATGTATGGCAATGCATAGTGCTTGGAGCCCACATCGAAGCCCAGATTTTATGTGTAAGAGAATAGATGGCAGAGAGCTGGAGAGAGGGAAGCGAGAGAGTGGGGCAGTGTTACACTGCCAAATTCAGAACGAGTCGCTTTTTATGAATGAAAATACTAACCTGCGATTAATGTCACGGTTGTGCCAAAAGAGCATGTAACGAAGAGCATGATCACGTGGGTATGAGCAAATACTTATAGAGGGACCTTTAATTGCGGTGTATAGGTTACATAAACTGCGTTGCCCTTCCATATAAGGCGATTTGAGCGGAATGTAGTCTAGAGCTGCTGTCTAGTCAGAATAGCTTACACCTGTAGTGCTGTAAAATGATGTTTGACTAATGGTGCATTGTATCTCATTGGGTAGGTACTGGTTTGTATAAGACTGTTAAGGCCTTCTTGCTCCCAGATAACGTGCTTGTTCACTTTATAGATTATATAGCGTTTTAGTGTTCCGAGATAAACCCTATAGGGCTATAGGGCTCTATTTCATGTTTAAAAATTAGGTCCTGCAGTGACGCTATTGGACAATCCTCTGCCTGAATCAGGCTTGAAACGATTATGAAAGCATAAGTTACAGTAAAACAAAGACCGATAAATATACATAGGTATGAAGGAGCGCACAACCCAGCAATTGCCACGCAATATTGATCCGTGTTGCTAACCTGCGTGAGTGAGTGCCATACTAGAAATTGACAATGGCTCTCAGCAGTGACTGACAGGTGGACTCACAGGATGGCCCACAAGTGCAGCTTCAGCGAGTACTATTTTTAGAATGTTTTGTATGTTTATGGCTTAAAATAGATTTGTCACCCACATACCACACTTTTGATATGTTGCATTAACTTCGAAACCGACGATTTAGGCTTATCAAACTAGAGGTGACATCATGGATGGCCATCCATGTGGACAAAGTATTGAGTGACCCTCTAAAATGTAATAAAGTTTTGCATCTTAAGTCAAAGGTTTTATATAAAACCAGGAAACACTGAAGAAGCTTGCCGAGGGAACCAGCTCAGTCAGATGGAAGAGAATGAACATGACCTAGTGCACCAAATAACACAAATAATGTTCTTTTAATTTCAAAATCATCAATAACTGTATCCAATGTATTTGTTTTTATTCGTTTTTAGACTATAGCCTTGATAAATGATTTTATCAAATTATTTGGTAAATCAGATGCAAGAGAAACAGTTGAGTGGGAAGGATATTTTCAGGTTATCTCCCTCAAAAATAGAATTTTTATAAAAGGGCTCTCGGAATAGAAAAACACTCAAAGTTGTTTTTTTCCATGCTGCGGTTTCAGAGGCACTTAAGGTGTCCCACACACTGTGTTGGCTCACCAGTGGCCTGAACAGATTGTCATTTCTTCTATTGTTGTGGCTGTCAGGATAATACCGTCCATTATGGTAAAGGGGAGTGTAGGCATCATAGGTGGGAGGGAGACGAGAACACGGTGGGAGAGAGGCGGATGTGTGGAGGGCAGGGGGTTGCAGAGAAGAGGGTCTTCTCTTTGAAAGCAAAGAGGCTCAAATGCATCCAATTAGGGTGTCTTGTGGCTCCATGCCAGACATGAATGCCTCGGAAATCACACAAGAACATGAACTATCTCCTCTCATTCATAAAATCATGGTGGTTACATGAACATTGTGGTTAGGGATAATTGTATCATCCTGATTTGGTGGTCTCATGTATTATCCATTAATACTTGCTGACTCCTTTGACAGTCTTCATATAGTGAGACCCTGGCTGAGACGAGCATAGAATACAAGATTGCAATATGAGAAGATGAGATCTTAGTCGTCAGTCCTCAGAGAAAGTGTCAGACAGCCTGTAACTCCAGTTTCTTCATTTCCATTTGAGCATCAACACAAAAAGAAATGGTCCCAATCAATTTTGTCCTCAGCTTGGTACCTGCCAAAAAGAGAAGAATAGTTCACTTATTTTAACATATAAGGGATTACTTCATATATGTATAAATAATTATTAATAGTTAGTAGTTATTTCCCAACACTGGGCCAACAGTGTAACCAATGGAGAGACACTAAATGGAGAGAGAGGAAGAGTTGCAGAAAATACTTTTGGGGCAACAAAATGTCAGCCCCTCTCGCTACAGAGGTGAAGGATACTTGTCCCTTTTCTTAAGACTCTTTCTTTTCTCTGGTGTTTATTTTTACACCCAGAGAATCAAGGTCTCCGCTTCTTGAAAGAAAGGAGCTAATCTGTCGCCTAGCAACACCTCCCACTCCTGCATCGAAGCAAGAGAGTAAGAGAGAGAGAGGACCTGGAGAAAACGAACGTTGAGGAAAGAAATTGAGAAACCCAGAGAGAGGTAGAGGGAGACGACAGTTGTGAAACACAAGTGTGAGTTTGTCTCCATCAGTCGAGTCTGACAGCATAGCAGTAAGTGACAGTAAAGCCATACTATTGTGAGACAAAGAAACTGTTACACAAGGCAACGGGTATGACTGCAACATCCCACATGTATGAGAGTAGGTATCGGTGTGTCTCTGACAGCTGTTTCCCACTGTTGCTGCCTGTCTGTGTGTGTCTGGTTTAAGTGCAGTCAGATCCATTCGAAAACATAAGTGAAAGTAAACCATAAAAACGCCCACACATACATTCACTCACTGTTTCTACACCACTAGCCCCCCCCTCCCTCCTCCTCTCGTTCTCCCTCCCTCCCTCCTCCTCTCGCTCTCACTCCCTCCCTCCTGTCGCTGGTGATGCTGAACAGGTAGTCTTGTGCTGTTCGCTCTTTTTTTCAATATTAAGTCTATTCTTAGCACATATGGCAAACGGGTGGGAGGAGGGCAGCTGTTTACCTGTGGTGTCAAACTCATCAGCCCCTCAATATCTTTAAATGGACTTCCAAGAAAGAATAAGGACAATAGGGCCAACAAATAGTACACTTCTAAGGCAGACAGAGGGGCAGAGAAATTGTTGCTTAGGTGTGTCTGAGGTATGCAATGACATTGATTACTTCCCCTTTAAAATATAACATTTTAAAAGCCATGTGGCATTTAAAGAGTGGCATTAAATCATGAACAGAAACATATATTCTGCACAGAATCCATGCTATCCACCAGTTTAGATTAGTGACTCTTTTTAAAATTAATTCCACTACAGACATTCTGTCTCTTTCCACTTTTTCAATATGTTGGTGCTGATGCAGGGTTGCTATGGTGATGTGATGTAGATGTGACATCATAAGAGACCTAGCAGCATTTTCTTTTTTCATTGAGCCTCAGTCTGTCTCTGCCTCTACCTCCCTCTCTTTCGTTTTGGACAAAGGGTCAAGGATGAACTGGCAAGCAACGGAAAATACATTGCTTGGTATTTTAACGATCTAACATACTATTGACTGCCTGGAGGTGAGAGATACATTAGCCAACTACCCTACTATGAGTTAGTAAGATGTTGCATAACGGTTTGCGGAGAGAGTGAGCAGGATTAGACAGAATGAGGAAGAGCGAGTGAAAGTGTGCTTGTACGTGCCTTTAAAATGAGTTAACACTGCCCCCTTCCTCCACACACGCACATTGACAAAATCTGTAGTCACCCTATTTTCTATAATGTAAAGTCGTAGTTTTTATATATCTATTTTACTAAGAATCTTTCACCATCAACATGATTTTGGTGTGCCACTTACGTGTAACGTTAAGCGCCTGGAATTGGCTTGGAGGCTGTAAACAAATGCAGCCTGCTTATATAACTTTACTGGGATATCAAATACCATATGTAAATTCAACATACCTCCATTAAGTTTATTTCTGTTATTTTTAATGCTGGGCCTGATATACCTACTTGCAGGGCGTGCCTTCAGCCTTCATACACCCACGCGCCCCTGGCAACACATTGTCGTTTCTTAGTAACCACATTTACGCACAGAGTAAAGACATTGAAGGTAGGGTAGACATGGCAAGGGGGGTTGAGGCCCATGAAGGTTGGATATTTTTTTAACCTTCGCTTGGTTTGTGAGAGGAGAAAAATTGATAAATTAGTGTGCATTCCTTCTGGCCAATGAACGTTTCGTTCCAATCACAAACCCCTGCAGTACACGTGTGGTTTTTCATCGCCACATCATTCTAAAATCGTTCTAATCCAGCTTGGCCCCGCAATAAATGATTCGGGACAGTACCATGAGAATGAAAACCTCCCAAACTTTTGGAAGCTTTTCATCCTTTCAAACTCCCAGGACAGTGGCTGAGTGGAATTCAGATACTGTGCAGTACAGCAGCTGTTCTGCACGAGCCACATCGTGTTCATTCACATGGAATTGAAATGTAGACTTTGAACTGACCTCCTGGTTACATAGCCAGCAATTAGATCACTAATAGTATTAACATGGTGGGCTAATTGGTTTCAAATTACAAGCGACTCCTGTTGTCCGTGTCATGCCTCATTTAGAGGGCATTGTAATCTCAATTCCTGTGTGATATTAAGAGGTCAATGTAATTACATTGAAAGAACGAGTTGCCATTCAGTAGGTGCAGAATGTGTCTACACAAGTTTAAGGTCATGCTTGATGTGATGTTTTCTCATACCTGTTGCTATTTTTAGAATACTATTTCTGACTGTCATGATTCTATCCATGTGGGGTTCCATATATAGACCCACAAACTCTATTTAGGGAAATGGGGACTCTAAAATAAACATATTTCCTGTTCAACCCCTCACTTACCCTCTCCTCTCACTCATGTTTGTTTATTTGTTTTGTAATGATCTATGTAAAAGTTGTTATTGATGTCATTCAGAATTCCACAGCGCTTTCCTATTTTTGTTAATGGACTAGTTTCAATAATAAGAAGGGGGTGGAGGGAAATGACACTGCATATACTGGAGCCTTTTGATAAAAATACACATAGGTCAGTGTGTGTGTAGGGGGGGGGGTGAGGAGCTTTTGTAACACAGGTTATTTCACTCCATTTCACCATAGGATGGATTAGCCCTCTAAATGCCAACGACAAGGCATACCAAATGTGCATTTATACTTTCATGTAAACATTCTTGTTACTAACCCAGAAAAGGCAGAAAATGTCCCCAGGACTTCACAGCCGATTATTGAATCCATTTACAATTCGGTTGACTTGAAGCAGCACCCACACCATTTTGGTCGGAAGGGAGACGTGCCATATGAATACAGGGACGCCTATGTAAATTATCTGCTGGATGACAGGATGGTGTCGGAGTTAGGTGCTTGTTCCTCAGGTTCCTGCCCAACTCCTACTCCCAGCCCCGGCCCACTGGGAGGGCTTGTCCATGGATGAGGTCATACCTTGCTGAAGGTGCCAGAGACGTGCCCACTGTTCCGCTCCCCACTGACTCCCCCAACACTACACCCACTCATCTACACACACAAACATACACACACACACACACACACACATGAAAGCACACACCACACACAAACCCCCCCACACACACACCACACACATAATACAGCATATTGCTTGTCCATTCCCCAGTGTGCTGGTACAGTCTGATACTATTTAATTTGGGTTATTTCTTTGTCAAAGTGCCAACAGGAAGTGCCAGGGGACTTGTACCACCACTCTGCACACTCCAACCACCCACGCACACGCACACACCTCCCACATTCAGCCTGCCTCCACATCCACCCCTATCCTTGTTCCCTCACCCTTCAACACCATCTTTCTGTCAGGTCTGATGATCTCTACCACCAAGCCCATAGCTAAAATGAGCCATACCCATGCCATCTGCTGTGGCAGTGTGTTAGTATTTCAACATACGTGTGCTGTGACTACTGTACATGCAGTGTGTGTCCAGTGTATGTTGGAGCTACATCCAAACTTAAAAAGAGTTCTCCCTCCCAGTTCAGATGTTAATGTGAGTGGAGAAGCGAGTTCAGGAGACAATGAGGTTACAAAACCAGTAGATTCCATCACCTTAGGTTGTTGTTACTATTCCTGTCTCACCGTGCAATGACATCTGTGTATCATACTGCCCCCTGGTGGCTATACACGATGAGCTCTTGGCTGATTGCGTAAGAGTGACGTATGAGTCATCACCCCGGAGTGAGGACAGAGGGAAGGAGTATGGGTCAGCCTGTGTTTGTGTGGTTGGGCGGAGCCAGCACGAAGGAAGGTAGTGGACGATAAAATTAGGGGTTTCCCCACTCTTTTTCCCTACAACTTTTTTCACAGGGTCCACAGAAACGGTTTTGTTCTGTATTGGGATGAACGATACTCCGTCTAATCCTTTATGAGCTGAGCCGTTGTGTCTGTTTAGCCAGTTTCTCCTGTGTCCTATATTCTTCCAGCGCTAGAGGAAGCCTGGTCATGTGTTCAGCTGTGGGGAAGAGCATCATGAGCCAAGTGAACCTGGAGGTTAGGTGGAGGAGAGAAGCCAGCTATCTCGCATAGGTCAGCTGGCTGTGATCACACCACTGTGAGTGAGATGAAGACAGACGGAGGGGAGGGTGAAACAGAGGTTAGGGCCGGATGAGATGTTGGGACGTCTACAGAACAAGAGAGATATAACGACAGAGACCGAGAGAGATAGCGAGAGGATGTGAAATTATTGCAGTTTAAAGATGATAGCAGAAATGTCAAAATGTTTTGTTTTATTTCGTATCACTTCCTGTATCCCCCCTCAAAATACAACATAATAATCAGTAATGGGACAAAACTACACATGGTAATGATTGAGAGTTAGAGTTTTGGGTCAGATTCAGGAGAGGGGCCTGGGGCGGGCTGGAGGAGGAGGGCTGAGCTCAGTGGTTATTGAGTCATGGATGAGGACAGTGAAACCTGCTACAGAGGGAAGGATAGAGCATGAAGATGGAAGAGGGAGTGACTGTTTGATGCAAGACTAGACAGACTGGAAATGGGAATGGCAGATAATGATGATAATGGATAATGAGAGATGCTGGTGATGATAGAATGGAGTCTTTCACTCGATCGGAGACATCGACTTAACACATTTCGGATGGAACTTTATCTCCCTGCTCACATAAAAAAAATAATGAATTATGCGTTGCATATTGCTCTCGTTCACATTCACCATAGGGCGATGTGCTGTGACAGGTGTTCTGTGGAATGAGACACAGTGAAAAACAGGCATAGAGGAGTGGGAGGGTGAGAGGCTGGGAACTGAAACAATATGTATGCTGATGATCTAAATACGCAGCGCTGGACTCGATCCCAAACACATCTTTTAGTCATACAAAATCCTGTTTGTTTTTATCTGCTATTACTCTCCTCTACGGGTGTGGTTTGACAAAGGGTGTGGGATGTACTTTGCAGATCACAGAACAGCAAAGACATACAAAAGTGGGCCATATTTGAACAGTGAACGGTGGTCTTCCTTTAGTAAACTGAGTGGGCTGTCACACCTTCAATTCTATACGATTCCATGTACTCTTTCATCTCTTTCTTGTCTCTTTTTCTCTCTTTTTCTCTCTTTGTCTCTCTCTCTCTCTCTGTCACTGACTCTCCTTCCCTCTAGAAGGCATGAGGCCCTACATAGATGGAGAGCCGCAGGGCGGAGCTGGTCTGGTAGCTGAGCAGGGGATTAACCGACACCATCTCCAGGTCCAGTGTGTACTCTCTGGGTCCAGTCACAGCATGAGCCAGAACCAACATGGCGCTGATGTTGTTGATTTGCTAAAGGAGAGACACAGGGAGATAATTTGAATGGGGATCACTGAACAATGAGTAAGGCTCATTTGGAGGACACGTATGTACATTGTTGCCCCAGAACAGCAGGGGGCGCTGCAGTCCTTTGAGGCACCGTAACTAGCACGGGACTCACCCTTATGTAGAAGTCCCCGTTGTCGTCCCCGGAGCGGATGCGGAAGGTGTTGTAGGCCCCGGGGTAGACGCTGGTGGCCTGGATCTGGAAGATGTCAGAGGGGACGGAGCGCTCCGAGGTGATACTCATGTAGCGGTGGACGATGGAGAAGGGCATGTCTCGGCATGCAGGCTTGGTCACAGGACACACACAGCGGCTGCAGGAAGCAGGGAGACAGGATGTGATCATGAGCCTCCTACATGGCTTACTGTACATCTACATGACATGCCACATATGTATGAATATGTGGAAGTAAATAGCTAATTGACCTTTCCAAAAATCTTATTGAAAACATTTTGTACTTTAAAATAGTACAGTCATATGTTCAATGTTACGTCAAAACAGATTAAATGTCCGATGAACTAGATACAGTGAAAAGTGTAATTCACAACAGTACCACAAGAGGGAATGCATTACATTGTGCTTAGCTCTCCATTCAAAAACTAAGACAGATGACTTACAACAGTATCTGAATATGTTTCATGCCAAAATACACTGTGTATTATTGCCTGTCCCACACATGTTGGCAATTTAACACTTGTTTCAGCATTCTAATAGGTTTCTAATTGTCCTGGCACACTTTAGCGGGAAAGGTCACTGAATTGGACATAAACATGGAAAAAGAAATTGGAGCAATCTAAGAAATTATTTGGGGCTTTGCTGATCATATTTAGAGATTTGGGTCCAGGGCATAGTTTAATAATGGGGAAAAGATGTGTGTGTGTGAAGAGAGAGAGAGACTCACTTGTCAGACACTTGCACGTATGGGTCCTGGCAGCGGTTTGTGTCCACACACTGATAAGCTCCGTGGATGTTTACACAGGTCTGTGTGTCCGTACATTGGTGTACACCCGTCTCACACTCATTTATGTCTAGGTGGGAAAGACAATAAGGGCCAGACAGACAGACAGACAGACAGACAGACAGACAGATATGAGGTTTGTTTGATGGTGTTGAAAACTAGGATGAGGAAGGGATGGAGAAGACGAGGAAGATATGAAGGACAGGTTACTCACCCTGGCACAGCCGAGTGCCCAGCAGCTGGTATCCTTCTGGGCACACACAGGAGAACTTCCCTGGCTCGTTTACACACTGGAACTGGCAGAGGTAGCTGGAGTAGCTGCACTCATCTATGTCTGCAGGCAGAAGACAACGAGGAGGTGGCTGTTTATAGAACATGGCTGTCCTTTCTTATGTACCCTTGAACCCTTGAATAATTTCATGTACCCTTGAACCGTCTAACTGTACTTAGACGGATCAAAGTACAGACTGTACTCACCGTTGCAGGCAAAGCCATCAGGCCCCAGCTCATAGCCCTGGTCACAACGACAGAGGAAGGTGCCATAAGTGTTGTAACACCTCTGCTGGCAGGGGGCACCCATGTCACATTCGTTTACGTCTGACAGCCAAAGAAGATGGAAGAGAAGCCATTTTTTATTAATATGACGGTGTTGTTTTGGATGTTGGGATTGACTATTTGCATGATGAAAACCACATAGACATTGTGTGTCACCTATGCAGGAGCGGTTGTTCCCGGCCAGCTGGAAGCCTGGCTCACACTGACAGGAGAAGGACCCAGGGACATTGACGCAGCGGTGCTGACAGTACCTGTACCTGCACTCATCAATATCTGAGAGGACAAAGAGACAGAAAGAGAGAGAGAACAGGAGAGAAAGACCACGAATCTCATTCAGACTCATTTCCACCGAGGGTGAGGTTGGGCGTGGAAATAATGTGTTGAGTCAAGTACATTTAGATGACTGCTATCCTTAAGACAATGAAGAGGCTGAAACTAATGCAGCGATTTAACATGAGTCAGACTGTTGACTAAAGTGGTTTGGTGTGTGTGTGTGTGGGGGGGGGGGGGGTGTAGGACCTAAGTAGAGTGTCTCACCAATGCACTCGGTGCCAACCTTGCGGTACCCATCCGGACATTGGCAGGTGAAAGCCCCTGGAGTGTTGATGCACTGCTGGCTGGGCTGGCAGTCGTGCTCATCACGCTCACACTCGTCTACATCTGTGTGTGTGTGTGTTCAGACAGAAGAGGAAAGTGTGATGACGAGCAGTGAGAAACCACAACATCCTAGAAGACTTGTCTGAAGCCTCATACCAAACTGTGGGCCGAGCAGACTGTGACATCACAACACCTGGCTACTGTAGCCATGGTAATGTCCCCATTTTGGTCAAGCACCCAACAGCTGAGAATCTCACACAATGTTGAACAATTATTGCAGTCTCATGCATTGCAAACGAACACCAAACGCCCCCTAACCCCTAGTACAACTGGCTCTTTCACCACTCTCGGTTCTATAAAACTGAGCAGCTGTTCTCATGTGGAAATCTCCAAATTCCAGAGCTCCCTAACCACCCCCCATGCACAGATATTCAGTAGCACCCACACAGTCGACACAATACCCAGCCCAGACACCTGCTGAGACCACCTGTTTCTTCCCAAACTGCAGTCCTCCACGACAACGTCCCACAGTGCCATCTGTCCACCTCTGACACAGAGGCCGCCACCCACCCACCATCCTTCTCCTTCGCTCTGACCAACCCCCCCTCCCCCTCCTCTTCCCCCTCCCCTCCCGTCTCCCTTCCCACCCCCGCTGCCCTCCCCACCAGGCACTCACCGACACAGCTGTCTCCCTGGGGCTCATAGCCCAGGGGGCAGGGGTTAAAGGGCTCGCTGACTGGGCCCTCCAGGTTGGGCCCTGCCTGGCTGGAGGCCTCCGGGGCTGGGATGACAGAGGCGGAGCGGGGGAGGCACAGGTACCCCCCGTAGTGGTTGAAGCACTTCATCTCCCCCTTGCAGGCCTCCGTTATTGTCTCACACTCATTTATGTCTGGGAGGAGAGATACAGGAGAGACAGATGACGTGTCAGAAGTCCATGAGAAATGGAGTCTGTGGTTTTACATTTGTCTGGGTTTCTCGACAGTTTCCAAATCTGTGGAAAGCTATACCTTTGCAGTGCAGAGTGTGAGGATCCCATTGATACCCATCTGTGCATTCCTACAGAGAGAGAGAGAGAGAGAGACAGACAGAGAGACAGACAGAGAGAGAGAAATAAATAAAGGGAGAAAATTGATTATCCAGATGACCTTTTGGTAGCAGACGTTATTTTCATGTCACATCATGAGCTGCTCATTGTCCGACAGAGGCCATAATGATTCTGGCTAGAGGCCGGCCTTGTAGAGCATGTGCCCAGAGAACAGTGGCCAGATGTGAGGAGGAAGTGTGGGGGGCTCATGTCAAAGAAGGAAACAAGATAGAGAGGTCAAGAGCGCGTTCAGAGGAGAAGGGGGTAATGTCATCTGACTGACAAATGATGGAAATGAAATGGAGAAGGCAAAGGGAAAAGGAAGAAGAGAGCGGTGAAGACTGAGAGCGAGAAAGATTCATCCATCCTTACCGTGTACGTGTCACTTTCTGTAGACGGCTGTGAAATAGCGCTGTGAAGGAGCACAGACACACACACACACACACACAAGACTGGAACACAGATACCCCGCATGCTCACGTATTAACTGGTTGGATATGAGACACAATGGCACACGTAAACAAACACACACAAACACAGACACACTTGGACACGGTTGGTTGGTTTGTTGAGACAGGTCACAATGCCTCTGGTGAAGGTGTCGGGTTGGTGCTCAGGACAGTTCAGTTATATCTGCAGAGGAAAAAGAGAGAGAGAGAAAGAGGAGAGAAAAATGGATCAAACAAAAAAGAGATTCTGGAGTTGAGAATGTTTAGGCAGGCATCAATTCATCCTCATCATACACTGGGACGGTTTCAGCTGAAGTGAGTAAATCCACTCTCTCAATGTAACATTCAGTACAGAGCATTTCGAGGTAATTCACAGTATCACTAATTCACTAATTCATCAAACAACTTTTGCCCGAATGACGGCCAGTATGACTATTCCTGAGAGGAAGCTGCTCTCCCCCTGCAGGTGAAATGTAAACAATTACGCACACCACTCCATCCATCGGCTGAAACTGACTAAATCAACAACATGAAAATACTTTCATTGTAGCTCTTCACAGACAGGCTTCTGTTTCCACAGACCTGGTGACTATTGCTGAGACCAGGAATACACACACACAGACATACACGCAGACTAGGAATGCTCTTATTTTAAAAAAACTCCTCTGACGATAACAGAAGCTACTATACAGTACAGCAGAGTCAGGCCTGTGAAAGTATACTAAATCCAGTATTATCTGCCAATTCTGGGACATTAATTTCCTCAGATTCCCTAAAAGTCCTTGGCATGGGTGTCTACTGTTAGTCTGGTTGGCACACTCTTGTATTGCAAATATCCCTGCTATGTGTCTGGGAGTTTGACATTCATAGTCCCCAGCGGTGAGGTATTCAGTGTTGAGTATCTTGAGAACTGAGACAGGCTTTGCCCCCTGTTTTCAGTGGGCACACCCCATCTATCCTCCATTTCATATTCCTGGAGAGTGAATGTATAACTGTTTAGAGAGACCGTTCTTAGACAGATAAATCCTCTATTTCAGCTAGACGGAAAAAAATTAGAAAACAGGCCAAATTCAACAACAGTAAAACATTTCGAAGTGGGCGTTGTTTGTGCAAAAAAAAATCAAGTGAGCCTACGCTCCAGACAAAATATACGGAGAGGAACGTTATAATCGCAGCCTTCCTGATCCACACAGTGTCACCCACATACACACACAACACACAGTACCACAACTCCAAGGGGTTGATATGTTGATGGCGGCACACACAGTCTGACACACACTCCCAGGCCAGGAAAAACCCCACAGGTCACAGACAGAGTACGCACTGCTCATTGTTGTTTCACTGAGACAGACCCAAGACCACAGAGTCAAGTGGAATGCCTCACAGATGCCTACCCTATGACATCATGCTCCAGTACAATTGTAATCTTTAAAGGAAACATTTATAAATGAATCTACCCGATAAGTCGCATCACTTGAGGAAAGCCTAAGCAATACCCAAACTTTACAGGATAGAACCCTAACTGAGATGTAAACATGATACCCATGAAACATGTATTGGTTCATAAACTTCCCTTTCTCGTGTGATAGCCACAACGATGTGCAATGGCACCGTGGTTCCTCGATGACAGAGGAAAAATATGACCTAAAACCACCAGAAAACAAACAGTGACTCCTCAAACCACCAATCCAGTCACTCCTTCACCTCTGGCTGTGGGCAGCAAAGAGCCTGGTGCCACTGATCACTAAGTGGCAGTGGACCTCTGGAATGCCCGTGGCGAGGATGTGGCTCCAGCTCCCAAGCAGTGGTGTCCTGCCGTGGGCAGTGATTCCCAGAGTATCGGGTTCTGGGAACCCCCCCACCACCACCCCCTGTCCGCCCTCTTCCAATGGTTCACTGTAGCTGGACAGCTGGTGCCAAGCCTCCGGCCACAGGCCTCTGGCTGAAGGAGTAAAGATGCTACTGGTTCTATAACCTCTGTTGTATGTCATGACTCATGACCTGGTGACTCTTTCTGTTGTTAGGAGCTTAGTGGTGATCCAGTGAGAACTGTGAATTTTGATTTACTTATTGTTTACTGTAAAGAAATCATGGATTATCGATACACTCTATCTTGTTATATGAATGATATTGCTATTGATGTATCACCGCAGCATTTTCACATCAAAGTTCACGGAAACGTTTTATGTACATGTTGTGTTGATAACATGATGCTTTACTTGTACTGGCATTAGTATGTGTTATGGGAGACTCACATCTTCCTGAAATCCACACAGTCAGCAGAATTACCAACCAGGCAAAATATCAACAGTCATAAAAGTCCCCTCAAGGGGATGAGGCAAAACACGAAACTAGACCACACACACAGTTATACAGGAACACATGGTCCCACACACACACTCATACACACCCACGCACACTAAATATGAGATGGCGCTGTCTTGTGATGTATACATAGCCATCTTTGTTCCGTTCTGCTCTGCGGTGCGTGGAACTGCTCTCTAACATGGTGGGCCAGGGTTCTCAAGCTGGGCTCTGCTCCTTCTGCTCCACTGAACCTGCCACAGAGAGGCCACAACCTCTCTCAACTAGAATTATTTAACTGCTGGGGTGAAAGTGTTCCATATACAGTGCAGGACAGTAACTGGTGGTAAAGTGTCCATCATAGACCATAATAAAACAGAACAGTTCCCTCTGGAGCTGGCCTGCTCTCCCATGGTTGAGGTCAGGATCTGGGCAGTAGCGACCAGACAGTGGTGGAGGGTGGGATGGGGGAGGGGTGGGGTGGGGTGGAGAGAGGGTCTATGGGCTTGAAATGATGGACTGAGGGTCAGAAAGAGAGGTCAGCCCCCTGAAGTGTGACTCTCCTCGCCAGGCCTCACTGCTCCCTACCCAGGAGGCTCCACCTGGACCCCTGCAGTCTGCCAAGCCCGACAGTCTGACACGAGAAGCTGTCAAATGTTAGCAATCAGGCATACATAAACACAGTGCTCAAATGGAGCCTTGCTAGGCACAGGAGGGGTCTGTGGGAGAACAGCCGAGTAGTGTCCTTCTCTTCTGTGATGCAACGCACAGTCAGTGTGTGTGTTTGTGCGTACGTGCGTACGTACGTACGTGCGTACGTGCATGTGTGTGGGTGAGTGTGTATACACCCTTGTGTTAGTGGCCTCAAGTGACACCTGTCTCCCTTGTTTAATGGGTGGTGTTTCTCTTTGTGTGGCCATATGGTAATTCACAGCTGTCTTTTACCTCTTACAGGAAAGGCAACCCTATCCAGCATTTCACTTTAACCCAAACTGACTCTGAGTCTGGCAAGTTAATTCATAAATGTAGGTAGTGGGAAGAATGAGTACACTCGAGAGACCGTGACATTAAACAGAAATAATTGTCAGAGCTCCACACACATTTTTTTACGCAGCTGGTTTGACAAATACACCTCCTCTCTATTAGTCATTCTCTCTTCCTCCAACTCACTCACTACTGAGTACACATGGCACAGGCGTACAGCAGGCATCACACGTTCTCTCTTACAACACGGTTACAAATCACACACTCTTACACACACAAACAGCACATCATACACTTGGGTTTCTCACACACACACTGGAAACTTCTGCTTTCACGTTGTTACAAGTGTGTCCAACAGTAGTCGTGAAAGTCGGGAGCACAGCAATGGTGTAACTGTGATGTGTACGGCCCCACTAGTTGCAAAATGTGGGTTAGAGGTGCTTCTCGATTCTCCTCTTCTTTGTGACATACGGTAATACAGTCACACACTAACAAACGCCACCAACTCTTTTACACACAAACCTTTAGTTTCCGTCTCTCTTTTCTTTCATTCTGTCCTTCCCTCTCTCTCTCACACACACATAGACAAAGTTACTCTGAAACCAGTGTAGACCAGCTTCCATGCTCTTTTTACCTCAGTGTCCAGTTGTCTGTCCCTCCCGCAAGTCCTCTCCTGTCCTGTGGTGGTCCCTTGAGAGTCGTCTGTGTGGAGAACTGTCCTGTCTGCTCCTGCCTCTATGGCCCTGAGAGAGTGAGTGTGGAGATCAACAGCTGGAGCAGCTGAATGCCTACAGGGGAGGGATACAGAGAGGGAAAGAGGGAGAAAGAGGAGAGAGGGACAGCCCACTCCCACCCCCACCCCCCCTCTGGCCCCCTGCACTGCCATCCTCCACCCGCCCACCAACCCCCCACACTAACCCCCCAGGATGCAAATTCCTGGTCTGCGGCCCAAATTCCAGATCCGTCCAAATCGCAGGCGGAACAACAACTTGCATAGATTCACACACATTCCCCAGACACCCCCTCCTACCCTCTTTTTACCCCCTCTCACTGGTCACACAACACACCTGGTTTCATTTAAAATCACCCCCCACAGCTTCGAACTCTCTCCCCCTTTACCCATTTACCCCCCATCTATCTATCCTTACCTCCCCCATCTTTCCCTCTCTCTTTTCCACAGCCACTAACTCTCCCTCGCTGTCGTCCAATCTGACATGGCCGGATATTTATAGCTTGGAGGAGAAGTTGGTGGAATGTGGACAAAAATTGGAGCGAGAGGGGAGAACAGACACGCGTCCTCTTGGAGAAGTAGTTAGCTTATTTAACTTAAATATTTAAACTGGAGCCAGTCTCTGGGTGAAACACGGACAGACCTGTTTAGACGTAGAAGTAAAGAGCCTGGTGCAACCGTCATCATACTTCATGGAATTGTTATAGCCATTACCAGGCCAATACCTGCTAACTAACACTCCATTTTACATTTATATTAAGGCTGCATTACAGACACCATAGACCCCTTTTTACATCTACTTTGTATCAAGGTTTTCCTTATTGCAAGTATAGCTTCTCAGGCAAATACAACTCCGATATGAGCAAATGAACACTGATGTTTATCATTGCAATATGTGTCTGTATTTGTGGGATGACACTAATGACAGCTGTCATTGCAGGGGGGCTTTTATGGTAAGAAATCACACTCAATCACTCCTCAACCCCCAAGAGCTTGACAAATTGTGTGCCCCCTCCCTTTACTGCCCCCACTAACCCCCATGGCCACACACAGACACACCACAAATAACGCTCTGCTTGAAGTCTCAATTCATAATTCACTCTAATTTGCCCATAAATACAACATTCTGTTTACCCATATGGTTCAGTGTTGTAGAACACATGTATGACAATGACTCAAGGTCTGAAGCAAATTCAAACCATGCGCAAAACATTTGTCACTACGGATTTTACCAAACCTTAACTACACCATGTCCTTGTATAATTATCCGTTGGTTAGTAATTATAATTAGATAATGAGGCCACCAATAGGAAATGATTTGGCTTTATTTACAATTCATGGTGTTATACAAGACACAGCAAGTATCGTGAGGGTAAGAGATAATAGTAGGAATAGTAATAAAACACTTGGAACAACGATTTTAACAAAGACAGTAGGAAGAAGAGAAGGCGCCAGGTGGAGGAGCGGACAGGGGTCAGTCGTGGTACATCTTGAGGATGCAGCTTTTGATCACTCCCATGTATCTGTCCCACACACTCTGGTGTCTGGGAGAACAAAAGAACGAGAGACAAACGGAACAGAGGAGCAATTGAGAAAGAGTGAGGGAGTATTGTGGGCTGTGTAATTACTGTTGTAATGAATTGTGGGCCATGTGCAAACAGCTTCATAATAACAACCAATCTTTATCCACTCAGGGTAATAAGGGGTCTATGTTTTAATATGGTGGTTGGATGAATATGTCTTTGTTGAGTGTGTCGCGGTGCTGGCTTGTGTAAACCGTTAACTACATTCCTGAGTGGCTGTGAGAGAAACAAGGTAACTATAGTTTCCGAAATCAGAGTGAGGTATAGTGACACCCACTGGCCAAATAGGGGTGTTTGACGTGAAATGCCTGGAGTGAAAGATGTATCTGCGCTCTCTCACTGGAAAGCTGCAGCCTGTGTTCTCTGCAGAGGCTGACCGGACGTCAAACATTCTCCAAATACGTACTTGAATGTGTCCAGTATGTGGGCAGAGTTGGTGTAGTGAGTGAGGTAAAGCCTGGTATCTGCTGATGTCCATTTGTCTGACCGACAAGGCTCAATGAACTGAGAGTGAGAAAGAGAGAGATGATAAGCCTTTCCTAAATGTAATATCTATGATATATAGATGGATATTTATATACATTATAGATTCATTCATCAGGCACCTTTTCGACAAGATCAATGAAGAAATCTCGGACATCTTTTGTGTTGGTTAACTTGGCAGCGATGTTGACAAGGCCTCTAGAGAGATTCTATGAGGAAGAGACATATTCACTATTGTGGGGAAACACAAAGCGTCTATAAAAAAACGTAATCCTAACACTTCCTTGAAGAAGTCAGATTTATAGCTGGTCAGCTGTATATCACCCCCTATGGGGGCATAAAACAAGGTGGTCTAGTGAGGACTGTCCAGACTTATAAAATCATATGGTTGTTTTCTTTCACCTTGAAGTTGGCTTCCATCTCGTTAAAAGCTTTAGTCTTCCCCCGGAGAGCCGTGCACACCAGGCTGAGAACAGCAGGGAAGGGAATCAAGAGGAAGAGGATGTTGGTAACCAAACCAAAAATCTTATTGGGATTTTTATTTTTGTTTGAATTGTTTATCACTTGTATTATTGTTTTTATTGATTTTATGTAAAGCACCTTGAGCTACAATTCTTGTATGAAATGTGCTATATAAATAAAGTCTTACTTACTTACTTACTTAATGGATGTTTACATTTAGTCATTTAGCAGACGCTCTTATCCAGAGCGACTTACAGTAAGTACAGGGACATCCCCCCGAGGCAAGTAGGGTGAAGTGCCTTGCCCAAGGACACAACGTCATTTGGCAGAGCCGGGGATCAAACCAGCAACCTTCTGATTACTAGCCCGATTCCCTAACCGCTCAGCCACCTGACTCCATCCTGACATTACAGATTCTCACACCTTTTGTGTTGGTCCAGTAGATCCTTGTCAGTGATTAGAATCTTCAGTTCCTTCAGCTCTTGTAAGAATTCCTTATCCAGATCTACATCCATATCTTCCACCATGTTATCTGAAAAAATAAACATCATGTGAACTGGTATTGCAAGTGGCATTATGATGCTGTGACGTTTTAATTGGGAGTCTCCTAAGATAGTTCTGAATCATCAATTGATCCCGGCTAATCAGTCCATGGCTAAGGCTTCATCCAGGCCTTCAACACATAAGAGGTGTGACCAGGAGCGAGTTGCTCACCTACAGCTCCCACCGTCCAGTTGTTGATGAGCTGCCCGGCACAGAAGGCAAAGTCCTGGAATGTCAAATACTGCAGCTTCCTCTTCCCCGTCTCAAAACGATTGTTGGCAAAGAAGACAATGGCGGCATAATCCCTAAGAAGAGAGTAGACAGGAATAACATTGACAAATGGTACACATTAAATTAAATACGTATACAAGATAGGATTAACATGTCCCAAAACATTTATTTGTATTTTTATGTAACACATGTGATGTGTAAGTGTGTCTTTCCTGGCTGTGTTGTACAGATCTTTTACCTGCCCAGTTTATCTGAGAGAAGAAAATGCTGGCGAATGTTCTCCACCAGGGGTCCCTTGAGCTCTTCCACAACTTTGAAAACACGTTTGAAGTTGTCAAACTAGTAGAGAAGAAAAAGAAAATGTTTGACATGTTTTGTGCATTGTCATACTCTATTTATATAACATTGATAGTTTTATGCTGTTCGAGTACATATTTTAACTCACCTGTCTTCTGCAGCTTTTCAGTGTGATTCCCGTTTTAGCACTGACATCATCCAGGTCTTTCTTGGTTCCTTTGGAGAGTTTCTTACCCAGGACCTCCCTCACAAACACACCATCAAACGTGTAGTATCTACATAGTGACAAAGAGGTGAAGAAACATAGATTGTGATTTCAAGCATTCTGTGATTATGATGGTTAGGAACGATACCAATATCAAATATCCAAGACGATTCATAACTTTCGCTTGAAAGCAGAAATGGTTGGTGGAAAACCGTGAAGTTAATCCTAGAATTTTGACAGAATTGTGAGACATAACAGTGCATATATACTGCAGTAACTTCAAAAGTCAAGAGCTTGCACACGGACCCCGTAACAGGAAGGGTAGTCTACAGCAAACACAGAGATAAAGGATGGAAGGATATCAGACTGCAGAGTATCAGCAGGAGCACACCTCTCTATGAGCATGGCCTGGCGATGGGGTGGGATCTGGAACAGCAGCTGATTGCCCAGTTTAGAGGGACTGTAGAGCAGACGTTCACACATCTGGAAGGTTCTGTACTGGTCCATGGTGTCACTTAGCAGAACATCAGCACTTGCCTCACACTCTTCCAATACCCCTCCCTCCATTCGCACCTTTACCGCATCGTTCACTGATTATGGACAAAAGTGAAAACGGGTCAAATTCAAATTCCTTGTTAGACAGGTATGGTGTTTTAAGCTTACAATTTGTCTGTCTTTCATATACCACAATTATTTTTATTCCACTAAATTGGTGGATGCCATCCAAACCTGTGTATCCATCAAGCCAAAGCTGATAGACTTCCTCATCCATTATGGTGGTGTTACCCACAAACACATCTAGCTCCACTGACATCTGAGGGGAATTCAAAAGGAAAATGAAGTATCCTAGCCACAAAGTTTACGTTTTGCTTCTTGTTAATGGAACAGTAAAGTGTTGTAGCCTACTCCTTATAATTTTACTTGTACACAACAATGCCCTCTGGTGAACACATGAAGGAGACAGCAAACCACTTACCTTTGTTAAAATGTTTGACTCCAAATAGAAAGATAGCTGAGCTGTAGTCACTGCTTAAATTTCGAATACGTTAATAGAGATCATCCATGGTTCGCGTACTGCTTAAAAGCTTTCGTCGTTAGCTGTACTGTTAACTACCACTACTAGAAGCTAGCGTGAAACAGTGAGACCAGACATTTAGTTGAATTCCTACTGTCATCTCATTAAACACCGCAAACAAAGCAATTTGGCTTGCTTAGCTCTAGTACAAGGTTCTAGTGCTACTTCAGGATACTACTGCATGGAACGTCAACAAGGGCTGCACTTCCGGGTCCGCAAATGGAACAGGAAATGGAACCGGAAACCCTTTCCGCATGGAAACCAATGAGGGCACACACACAAGAAGAAGAAGAAGAACTATAACTCAAAAATACATATTAAATATTAAACAACGTTTATTATTTTTTATCTTCATCCAATAGCATGATTTGTCTTCTGATATGTTTTCAGTATGACAGGACTCCAAGACAAATAGAGATGCTCACCCCTAAACAGTTTAGGCATCAAGTGCCTTGTTATTTTGGGGGAATTGATGGCAGCCTATCTGTGTGATTCAGTGGGTAAATACCTGCATGTGTGTATTTTGTGTATGAATGTTTGTTGGTGTGTGTCTGCTTTTCCTTTTTTACTCTGGAGATTAATCTCTATAAATCTCCACAAATCCCTCTGCCTGCCCCTCCCAGACAGTTTCAGCTGTATCTCTCTGTGTGTCGTCCATCATCACAAAAGGTTAAAACTGCAGAGTAAACTGTCTTTTTGTTCTACACCTCTCACTGGAAACCAACCACCCTCCTCCAACTCACTGGGATTCATCCCTGTAATGGCCTAACCTCCCAGCGCCCTGGTTCCATCCCCTAGCCCCTCTTGTTCTGGCTAACACCCTGCATTGTTATGGCCTCGCTGAAACAATAGAGCAAGGGTAGAGAGCGGAAGGATGTGGCTGAATACCTCAGCTTAGCATGGAAAAGCACATAGTCACACTTTCCGTTTGTGTTCAAAATCGTACTGTAAATGTGATCTTCAACATTGTGTAGAGGTCCTAGATGATCACCAAGCAACATTGAGCAGTAGAAATTATGTCTCCAACTCTTTCTCTATCTGTCTCTCTGTATGACTACTGGAACTATGATGCATATTCAATGGAAAATGGGTAGAGATGATTGGATGATAAAAGGTGCAAGTAAAAAGAATACAATTATATTATGAAAATGTAGATGTAGGCTATTATACAGTATATATGCCTAATATGTGTGTACTATATTTTGTTAAATATTATTCCGGATATCAAAATACAGCGTGGCAAATTTAATGAAAATTAACACTCTTGGAGGAATGTGATGTCATTCCACGGGAGTGTTTTACGGTAAGGAAGAAAGGGGAGGGTGAGCGGGGAGAGGACATAGCCTACCCCTCCTACAACCTCCATCAGGCATTTTTGTATGTTCGCAGGAGTTGTGTGTTGCGTTTAGGCAGAAACTGTGATGTCTAGTGACAGTGAATATTTTGACCTTCACTGTCCAACCGCGTATCTCCAGCCAAAAGTGCTTTAGCCTACATTGATTTCATATGTGCAATGTTAAAAATCTCGGCCTATTTGTGTTGTTAATAGAATAGGCCAAAATATATATTTTTTTATTCTTTGCATCGGAACGAAGAATCATAACAACCTCGTTCTGCATCTTGAAATGGGAATCTAGCCGACACATTTTCAACCGCGGAGAAACCGAAGAGGCGATATCCTCAGGATAAGTGGTAGTGGAAGAAGGCGGACATTGTTGTCGTTCACCAGTGGATCAGAGGATGAGCAGAGATCGGTCTGCACAATTTCTGTCATTTTACGCAAGATCCTCATAGGGATATTCTTTGCCCTGGATTTCTGAATGCGCCTCGCCTCAAATAGACTACAAACTGGATGTTCTGCCACATACAGCATCTCCAAATGCTGGAAATACATTTAACCTAACTGGATAGACCGACTACACGAAGCAGCTGTTTAGCGCGTCATTTTTGATAAGAGGACATGAAAACAAAATTATCACATATGCAAGGTTGTCCGATAAAGGATTAGGCCTTAAGCAATAACATATCTCTGTGTATCGCATAGCCCACTACCATATAGGCCTCTGAAACCGTGATGTGTGATTAATGGATTGACATTTATTGAGTAGCCTACTGACAATTTTTCTTTTTTCTCAGCCATCTTGTTCAGGGAATTTTATAGCACATTGAAATACACATGAGCTACAGTAGGTGCTTGTTGTTTCATATATTCTCAAATATTTGCCACTGACCATTAGCCTACAATAGCATCGATACTGGAAGAGAAGCAAATGAAAGAAACCCAACCAAGAAAGCAGACTGTTCACAGATGTAGGAACACTTTTCATGTTACAGCTAGGCTATAGGCTAGAAGTTGCTGAAGTTTCTCCCCTAATAATTGGGGAAGATAGACACATTTCCTCGGGTCACTGATTTACTTTCAATTATAAAATGGGCAGCGACAGTGAAATTTACAATAGAGAGTTGTCAAAGATGTCTGACGAGGACTTACTCAGCAGCACTAAGGAAGAATTGGTGAGTCGACTGCGTAAAGAAGAGTCCGAAAAGATATCTGCTCTTATTCAGCGCGGAAGGCTGATAAAAGAAGTTAACAAGCAATTACAGGGACATCTACTTGAGATCAGAGAGCTGAAAACCATAAACCAGCGTTTACAAGAAGAAAATACAGAATTACGTGATCTTTGCTGTTTTCTTGACGATGACCGACTCAAAGTGAAAAAGCTTGCCAGAGAATGGCAATTGTTTGGTCACCACGCCGCAAAAGTGATGCGCGAAGACTTGGGAGGATACTTGAAAAAACTTGCCGACTTGGAACGAATGCAAGACGGTTTGGTGAAGGAAAATTTGGACCTGAAGGAACTGTGTTTGGTTCTGGAGGAAGAATGTGTCAGCAGAAGCGACTCCAGTCCTGGTGGTTCCACAGAGCTCAACCTGCCATGTATGGTGGCCCGGGACCTTGGTGATGGGAGTTCGAGCACAGGCAGCGTTGGTAGTCCCGATCAACTTCACCTGGTGTGTTCACCTGATGACTGAAGATATGATAGAATAGAATATTTGGCACTATGAAGACGACAGTAATATCGGACGAAGAAATTGTCTGAGACAAAGAGGAAAATAGATATTTTGTTCAAACAATAATTTTGAAAACGATTAGATAAGACATTTTACAGAATGGCACTCAGGTTTGTCTGCCACTCAACTAAAAGACTACTTGAGAAAAAGGGCCACAAATTTAAATGAAATAATATCACCAAATTCCTGCACACAGGAATTGGCTTACAGAGACTACAAGACTGGCCAGGCAACACAGGAGGATCATGTATCATTTTATTAAGTTTATGTTGTTTTGTAACAAGTATTTAGGAACTTTGTTTTCTCTTTTTGATATGTGTAAAGGGTTGGAAGGAGGTGATAAAGTGGGGTTCAGATTTTATTCCATACACTGGACTACTTGGAGTAGAGTTTTTGTATTGCACTGGACTAAGCTACCATGGATCCTTTATGATTCATATTTCAATCCAGATTTGAGCCATATAGTCTACTGTACATACAAAAGCACTGAAAAGGCTAAGTTGTGATTTGAAAAAGCTTTGATAAATTATTATTATTATTATTATTTTTCGACCCACTATCTATGTAATTTATGCATTCTGTCCCTCAGGTCAGGATTTGAGTGCCATGTGTGCATGATGTCACAAACTAACAATGTGTATTTTGTGTATGATCAAATCTTACTTTGATGCCCTTCAGGTTTACAAAGGCATTGCGCAAGCTCTAAACTGAACTGTATTATACACACTAAACATTGTGGTGGGCACAGTCCCACACTGGTTTGTGTTTTGCACCTGCACCAATGTCACCATCCCCTGGACCTCACTTAGAGTTGAAGTGCACATGGCTGATCTCTCTACCAGCCACTTTTGTAATAAACTGGAAGTGCTAGACTGGGTTTTACATGAGGACGGATTTATACAGTACGCTAAAAAGTATCTGATAAAGTCACATTTGATTTTGTTCTCAATATATGATTATTGTTGTTTATAATTATTGCAGGTAGTAGTTTACTTTTCAAGTTGCAAATAGTCAGGAACCCAATATAGATTATGTTTTGTGTTAATTCTGTGAAACAAACCTATCCTTGGATTTCATTGCTTTGATCTATCAATAGTAACTTTATTTACAAATACATATTTCCGTTTGAAACATATAGAACATGCTCATGGATTGGATAAGATTTGCTTTTGTAGTTGGTTGTTATTGGTGGGCTATGCTCGTAGTGCATTGAAGAGCTTTAAATACACTGGCTGTGACACTCAATGGCGTTTTGATCTTTCATTGTGTGGCTCCATTTGCTGAAACAGGTACATGTACACAACACTATACATGCAGAATTGATTAATCTCTCAGCGTGTTTGTTTTGACCTATTTGTCCCAAGACTGCTGTTGATTGATGTTTCAGTCCACGTCATGCAGCCTGATGTTGTGGAGGGTCATCAGTTTTATTTTTGGATCCCTGGAGTGGACAGTAATGCTTTCATCCACTTCATGATATACTGGGGTCCTTAAGGGAGCACAGAAGTATCTCTCTGCTTTTCTCTTCCCATTATATGCACTCTGGGTCCCTTCACTCTGTTTGAAGGGAGTGCTCTATTTTCAATAAGTGCAGCAACAGAGAACACTTTGTTCTGGTGTTAGGCCCATGGCCAGATTATTAAATTGTTCTTTAGCAGCCATTTGTTCTGAACTCTCCTATGTAGTACGTCATGTTTGTCTTTGTCAACTGTTGCTACTTAGAACAATGACGTAACAGAGCATAGACACTACCACCCTCATTCATCGGTCAAATGTTTCTTGAATATCCCCTTTACTCAGTTCACATTAACCAGATCTTGAGTTGTATTTATTTGTTTGTAGTTATTAGACAAAATAATCAGTGACAGACTTTAACCTTCTTAAAGGAAGAGATCTTGCCCTCCCTTCCTTCCCAGGCACCTTTCACCCCCTAGGACTATAGAGTCAGCAGGAAACATGACCCACAATGGAGAGACTACTTTTTAGAACTTATAGCCTGGGGTCCTTTACAATCTTATAATAATATTTCAAAGGGGTATGTCTTTGTTAGGGAAGTAGCCTCAGCAGACAATAGTCATGACGTTCAATACTGTTACATTTTAACTTAAGTAAAGTTTATTGTTTCTGAGTTATAGCACAGTTTTGAATAATCACATCAAAACCAAGGCACTGCCAACTAAACCCACTCACACAAATAATCAAAATATACTATACTCTCAACAATAAATACATTTTTATAGAATATATCTTTACTCCTATGGTCCAGCCTTAGATGTCTTTCAATTCTTCAATAACCTAGTCTTGCTTAAATAACATAATGTGGGAGAAAAGCATTGCATTATAGCAATAACCATATGATAACAGTTAACAAGTAATTAAATAATGAGTTAGCCCTTATTCCACTTCTGTTGTAACCAAAGGAGTTGAAATGTATTACTGTGTAGCCACAAAACACTTTTTGAACAATAATATCCAAATAAAAGGTTGCTACAGAAAGACATAGATATTAATACAGCTTAACATTAACAAACAGAGAATTTTCAGAGCACTTGAAGTCTCATAATTGCACTCCAATAATTCCATTGAATACTCCATGTTATGACTGTCCAGAAATCAAATGTACAATACAATTGCATACTAGATTTCTTCAGGTTTGATAAATAAGTATAAAAGTCAAAGATTACGAGTATTGTTAATGCCATAAAATAGTGTAACACCACAATTGCATATGCAAAAATGTTATAATGTGTTTTAGTGAAATTTCTGTGTGGAAGAACTGTGAGCAAATGAAATCAATCAGATGCATTTAGCTTGTATCTTCACCATTATCACAGTTGGAAGAGTTGTCATCATCATTGTTGTCACTGTGGTCTTCAGCACCAGGAATCACAGTGTGAGTATGGTTGGGGAGTTCAGGGAGTGGTCTGACTGGTCCCCACTGCTGCTGCTGCGCCTATGGGCAACACTACAGGGTTGGGGGGTTCGAGACCTATGGGATGAAGGTTGAGAACAGGATGCGAGGGCAGGAAGAGACTGGGATGAGACTGAGGCGCTGGTGTCCAAAGAACCAGAGGGGTAGGTAAAGACCAGGCTAGCCGTGAAAGGAGTAAGAGATGGAGTAGAGATCAGAATCGGGGTGTGGAGGGTTTCAGGTTCAGTGTGGGCAGAGAAGGCAGAACTGGTCAAGGGCTTGGAAGGAATCAAGATTTTGGGTTTTGGCTTCTCCTTTGGTTTACTTTTAGCAGAGGGCCCAGGTAGCTCTAAATCCCTAGGTTCCATCTTGATGGCCTTTAAAGACGGTCGCTCTGTACTCGGATCAGAATCCGAGTCCGAGTCCTGGACCTTGCAAATGGGGCGGTGGGCTTCTAGGACCAACTCAAGTTTTTCTTTCTCCTTTTGCAGTTCAGCTACCTCCTTCTGCAGGCGTGACTTTTCACCCTCCAGTTGGTCAGTCTCCTAATCGAAGAATGAAAAAACAAGTGAGAGACAGAAATAACTTGACTTTAACATTTAAACATTAAAGTTGAATGTTTGTGTCTCTATATCACGTGAAATTTAACTCACGGTTTGCAGTGTGTCTGTCAGCTCACGACGACGATTTCGACACTTGGCAGCTGCCTGTTTGTTGCGTTCCCTCCGTATTTTGCGTCTCTCTAACTCCTCAGGGGATAGCTGTGAGAGGAAAAGAACAAATTAAGCACAACAATTTAAAACTCTAGAAAGTAACTGGCTAAAGAACAGTGTGTGTAACATTACAATTATCATGACAATTATAGTGCCCTCTTATCAGTCTGAGGATATCGCTCCCTTGAACAGGCCTCTGTGGTATTGAACAGCTTCTTCAGTGGAAGACAGCAGCTGTTGGGTAGGAAATGACTGTACTTTCAAGTACAATACATTTGTGAAATATCCCCCCCTTGTGTATGTATGTAGTCATCACATAACCACAGAGACCATTACAGTTTTGTAATGTCTGAGACTTTATCATTTTGATACGCCCTTCCTCAGATTGCATCCAACATTTTGCTCAATGTCGGGTTTCAATTCATTCCATATCCCCCGCCCTTGTATGATGATGACTCACTCAGACCCTTGTCATGACTCAGGTATGAGTCACATGACTTGCCCCGGTGAGTCACATGATAGCCGACTTCCTGTCACATAAAATTTCAGGGCACTTTGCTAATTGGGTCCTTGGAAGCTATTTAGTCCTTATTCAAAAAATTTACTAAACAGCCTCAAAAGTTATGAAAGCATTTCAAAAGCATCAACAAACTGAGTGGAACTGGGTTTGCTCACATCTAAAACAATTTGTCAAGAGTCCAGACTGTCAGCCCTCCAACCACATGGCTTGTCCCATTACTGCCCCACTACTCCAGAACAAGATAGTTGTACAGCCATGTCAGACTTTCAGCTCTCACACACACAACAGGATATTACACATACTTTTAAACACACTGACTCAGTTGCCCGTCTCTACACCTCATTCGCAGTGGCTGTACTCAGTGAGCTATACTCAATCCCCATGGGATTGGACATACTGTTCAGTCCCTTTATTTGGTAATAAACTATTTCAATTTTACTTAAATATTTTGCAACATTTCAAGTGGACTGGGTAGAGATCCCCATGTTCATCATTGGGTGTTATTCTTACATGTTCATCGTTCCTGCGTCTTGTTGACCCTCCGGAACTGGCAGCAGCTCTTATGACACCTGGTCGAAAATGTAGTGATGGGTTCAGTGCTCTGAGCCCTGAATGTGATGAGTAGGGGAGTCGTGGAGAACTTGAGGGACCAGGTGGAGGTCCAAGTGAGGGCTGCACCATCCACTGGAGTTCTTGGTTTGAAGTGATGGCATTCAGGCTCGGGACAAACTGACTGATACCTGCCATAGAGTACTTCTATAAGGGCAAAGATATATAGAAAACATTTTTTTTTGACAAACATAGACAAACTATTATTATACATTTATATACAAAAATAGAGCTACACTACACTGGTAACATTATTAAAACAACCATTCAAAGAAAGGTAAGGCTGGGAAACTATCAAACTGAATCAGATTTTGGCAATTCATTTTATTATGACCATCTTATGGTGATCATAGTAGGCACTATCCTACTGTATCAGATCATTATGAGGCCTATGGGTATGTCGATTAAACGTTATAATTGAAATCAGCAACAGTTCACAACATGATTTTAAACATTCTTAAATCATTTTTTAACCAGGAATCCATTCTAAATCATACCTGTTCCTGAGTGGTGCTGGTGCTGGTGACTAGTGATGTTGGGGTCGATCCAGAGTTGCTGTTTGAGTACGGCGGGTTGCCTCTGCCTAAGTTCCCAACGTTTCTGTACATGTTGTCTAACTTAGTTATTTCAGTATTGTAATAGCAATCCTGGAAAATAGAAAATGAAATGTCCTCCAGGAGGTTCCAGAAGAAATTGTCAGTAAAACCTTTCGTCAACTAGGCTATTTCAAATGCTGGCTTATTGCGGGAAGTCTGCTCAATCCAACCAGATGTAGCCTATGGGGGGAGATAAGCGAGTTTTGAGAATCCTCTTCTAAAGATGTACACGATTTCAACTGACGAATTTGTTATAACGCTAAAAGGTGTCCACGAGTCCAAATGAAGTGATATGTATTGAATGTTCATGAAATTATAAACATTCACACATCGATACTATAGTTTTCCACGCCCCTTGAGTTACGGGAAATAGTGTTGTCGGCTCTTTGGACACGCGCCGATGACGTATATGACCATATTTGGGGAGTTTCCTTTAAGCGCCTTCGGGATTCCAGGTATCAGGCTACTGCAGCAGTCTATGGTTCGTTACCTTAAGATGTATAACGTTTCATCTGAAAATGTGTGAAAACCCAAGGAAGCGTTCAACAGAAACCTATAGAGGCATATTGGCAAGAATGTGTCTCAGGCACTGCAACTAGTGGCTGTTCCATTAACTTTTACTTTCTCAGGCCCGCGGACGGAGGTGATATGAGTCAGTGTAATGGCACAGGTACTGACTTGTTTCACTATCCATTTTAATTTAAGTTTCATTTGTATACAACAGGCCAACAAAGCAGCCTGCAGTAAAATGCTTTTGTCAGTGCTTGCCAAACTTCACAATAGGGAGGTATCAGTGTCTGATATGTATGTCACTGAACAGCTGCAGCTTCTGTCTTTGCAATGTGATGACTTACTGTTCTCGACATGGACTCTAAATTGACTCATAGCGGTGAAAAAATAGCCTCACCCATACGGATGTCATAAATTTCATAAGTTAAGCCTATGGTAAAAACAGTATGTTTTTTTTCAAGTGTTCCAAGATTACTTTTCATGACAAGTGAAAACTACCCATTCTAGGTATACCCACTTTAGCCTCTTCAAAAGATTGTCAACTTATGCATCATATTTGACATTATGTTCTGTTCCCTCTGTCAGCCCCAATCAATGCTATCAGCACCAGCAGCAGGATGAGGCATATTATGCCCAAGCAATGAAACACTTTCTCTCAGGTTTACATTTTTGTCATATTGCTCATGAAGTCATTAGCAGGACCGTCAGCCTCGTGGAGGGGGTGCCATTTTAGAAGTTTTCCCCCTCCTTTTGTGTTAAAATATATGGTTAAAAAAAGTGAGGCAGTCAGTGAGGGGCCTGATTAGGCTACTACCGTTTCCTTCCTTTCAATTTCATTTCTCATTTTTTTCTGCTTCTTGAACACACAGACACGTGTACCGGCACATTTTCCCCTCTATAGTAAACCATATCGGTTAAGAGAGAAAATAGGGAAAAGGTTAACATGGCTCAATGCCTCTGTAATGCTGATGACACACCCTTTCGTGCTCTCAGTGACATGCCTCAACATGTGGCTTGCTGCGTCTTTCACTTTTATTCTCTTCACACCTAGTGGCCTAAAAACATCAGTTATGAAAACACACACACGCAGACACGCACACACCCAGACGCACACACACACACAAAGTATTATCTACCAAAGGAAATTAACCATGGGGAAAATACATTTCAGACACATAAAGTAGCCTACACCAAGTTTTCACTGTACACACTGACCAGTAAACAGCTATTCGGGTTCATACATTCTCCACTTTGTATTAATTTAAATATTAGTATATCAAGAATTAAACAAATAAATATGCAAAGGACAATTGGGTAGAATATATATACCAACATTTTATTAATAATGAACTAGTATGAAGTATGGCATTGTGACCTCTACACAATGCCATACAAATAAGTGCCTTTGCTTATACAGAATAAATATCAACAAAAGGGCATAACAATACGTACTGTCATGCAATCAAAAACTTGCAGTCAAACGAGGAAGACGTCATGAGAACTTTGTGATTGATGTTGTAGTAAACCAATCAATGTACACTCCATGTCTTTAGCTGGACCAATCAGAGTTGGACCTTCCACAACGATGCCACGCAGGCACGGATGAGTCAACCAATAACGACCAAGGAGGAGGGTTTTTTGGAGGCACTGTCGTTCACAGGTATGTTCAAGTTTCTTTCCTTTTTATACCCTGCAGACAATCTAGTGTGGTTATTTCCATTATTAAATAGCCATGGTATTTTAGAAGGATCACTTTTCATTATAGAAATATCAGTTTGTTTTTGTATAGAATAGAAATTGGCCAACGTTAGCTAGCCAGCTAGTAGTAAGCGTACGTACGTTCGAATAGTTGGCTAGCCAGTTGCTATCACTGTTATGGACACTGCCAGCTATGCAGTGTATTAAAATATATAGATAGTACTAGTTTGTTGCATCGAGTTAGCTACCACCTCCCTGTTTACCGTTTGACAACTCATCGAGTAAGTTAGTACTATCGTTTGGATTTTCTATTGTATTACACGGCTGTTTCCTGCTACGAAAACATACATTTTGTCTCCAGATCTTGTTTACAATGGACCTGCCACATCATGGGTACAGAGCAAGTAAGTGGCATCGTTGTCTGTTTGCATTTACATCTTGCCAGATAAGTCATAGTACTATTCACAAGCTGTACACAGTATATGTAAAGTAGATGTCACCTGGCAACACCTAACCTGCATCACGATGAGCATGATATCACATCCAAAAGGTTACCAAATAATTTATTTCAAAATCACTTAAATGATTCACTTTCCTATAGGCCAAAATCACTTGCCCAGTAACATGTTGAAATGTGTATTTATAACGGTATTTGAACTCCTGCCTCTTGGCAGGGGTTTCTTAGCAGAGTTTATTTTTTACTTGCCTGATTAACCCTTGTGTTATCTTTGGGTAATTCTGACCCATCAGTCATTGTGACCCACCGTCATATTGCGACAAATTTACTGCATACAAAAACAAAGTGAAGCATTGTCTTTTAACCGTTGGGCTGTCTCAGACCCCCCACATTTCAAAGGTTAAAAGAAAATTATTTTTAGTTGTTTTTGTATTGGGTAAAATTGGATAAACACAACTATGGTTCGTTATGAACCTTTTGGTCATGTGACCCGAAGGCAGCACAAGGGTTTAATCAAGTAATCATTAAAGTCTGTCACACAGGGATGACTACTCTTTCTCACAAGTATCCAAAATGAAGCTCCACGTTGTAACCCACTACTTTCCACACTGTAGCAAAGCCAAGAGCCCGAGCAGCTCCACCTGCCGGGGACCCTCTCCTCTTTGAAGACACCAGCGGTCCGGCACCAAACATGAACAGCCAGGCGTATTACACTCCTGGGTACAACATGGGAGCCGCTGCAGGAGTTGGAGGTGCTGGAGGTGCTGGGGTGAATGACCTGTTTGCTGACCCAATGGCCAGTGCTGCCATGATGTACGGTTCCTCCCTTGCCAACCAGGGTAAAGACATGGTAAACAAGGAGGTGAGAAATTGGTGCCACAGTGGGCCTGCTTTGATTTCTGATGGGAGATGGCCATGTGGGTTGAGTAGGTAGAGTTGGGTTTCTGTCCGATTGCTTACTTCTCATGTCCAAGGGATTTAAGACCAGCACATTCAACAGACATAGCCAATGACTCAGGATAAAACTGTAGTCCGAGGAGAAGAGTCCTAATTTCAAAATGTTTACCTTTTAGATCAGCAGATTCATGTCTGTGAACAAGCTAAAGTACTTCTTTGCTGTGGATACTAAATACGTCATGAAGAAACTGATGCTCCTCATGTTCCCTTATACACATCAGGTAATAATGCCATCAAAGCTGAACTCTCATACACTGATTTCAACACTGTATCACTTCACTGTAAAGGTTATACAGAAAGGTCTTGTTATTCACTTGCTCATGTCTCATGTTCCCCCAAACATATCATGTTTAAGCTTCCAAACAAGATAATCTTTGTCGTAATCTCCTTTCAAGCACATGTTGTGAACATTGCTACAAAAGACATTGCAGATTTAAAAGTACAGATGCATTTGTATCTAGTCAAGAATCACAACAAAGATTTGAAAAGTTTTGATCTCTAAACATTCTGTTACTGCGTGTTATGTTCAGTAACTTTATTTTGTCTCATATTGTGGTCATGTTAATAGGACTGGGAAGTTCGCTACCACAGAGACACTCCTCTCACACCAAGGCATGATGTGAATGCCCCTGACCTTTACATACCAAGTAAGAGTTTTGTATTTAAGCACTGTATTTTATATATATTTGTAATTGGACAGAAACATTGTATGAACATTTTCAATCTTGATTAATTTGTTGACAGCACTATTCCTGTATTTGTTTCCCTTTATTTCCTTTATTCCTGTATTTTGCTTTCAGCTATGGCTTTCATCACATACATTCTACTTGCTGGCATGGCCCTTGGTATTCAAAAAAGGTTTGTTTAACTGCTTTCAACAAACACTGCATTTGATCAAGGTTCACGTGCATTTGAAAAATCTCATTTTATTCCTGCATTGTTGTTTCTTTATATCTGATCGTTTGTGTTCCATGGCAGGTTCAGCCCAGAGGTGCTGGGTATGTGTGCCAGTACAGCTCTAGTGTGGGTCATTATTGAGGTCCTGGTTATGCTTCTGAGTTTGTACCTTCTCACTGTACACACTGACCTCTCAACCTTTGATCTCATCGCCTACAGTGGATACAAATATGTTGGGTGAGGGCTCTGTTAATGTTGTTGCCATCCGTCATGCCCTCGCTTTTCTGAAAGTGTCTCGTAGTATCAAGTTTTATAACCACACTCCATTGCGTGGTGAAATAAAAGAAACCATCACATCAGTCCAGATGAATGCTGTAAGACCGTCTTTCATGTAGCCTATTCGTGAGAAATAAAATTGATGGCATTGTGAGAATTCTTTAATACCTTTCTCATCCTGTTCAATCATCTGTGTTCCAGAATGATTTTCACAGTGCTGTGTGGTCTACTGTTTGGCAGTGATGGGTACTTTGTCGCTCTGGCATGGTCCTCATGTGCCCTCATGTTTTTCATAGTAAGTTTTAGGTACTAACCAATGCAACAGTTGTGTATCGCTATAAATACATTTTTCATCCTTAAAATGTATCTAAATTTTGTATATTTTCTCTACCCCAGGTCCGTTCTCTGAAAATGAAAATCCTGTCATCGCTCTCCTCTGACTCCATGGGGGCTGGGGCAAGTGCCAAGCCTAGACTCCGTCTCTATATTACCGTGGCCACCGCTGCCTTTCAGCCAATCATTATATACTGGCTTACCTCACATTTGGTCAGGTGACCTGGAAGGGTGTTTTCCGATAAGGTCCATTGATTTTGAACTTAAAAGTACATGTTGATGCCCAACTACAAATGTGGTTCTTGTGAGTGTCACTGTTCATCTTTCAGCTCATGTCATTCAGCTCTAAATGTCTTTAGTAGGTTTGAGCTGTAGCTTGTGTTCTGGTTTAGGGTGGATGTTGGGAGAAATGAACATTTCTCTTTGATTGGCTAACACACTATTGATACACTTTTGTTTGCATGACAGCCACTGTCACGTCATTGTAGGGGTTTTTCTATTCTCCCTCATGATAGTTAAACTGTCATACTATTTTTGGGACACCACCCAAAAATAATCATAAAAATAAGGGCTCTATTCATAAAAAAAAAATGGTTTTGAGACATGCAGGGGTCCAGTTTTGTATACTGAAGTGGTATGTCTGTGATTGCCATTAAACTTGTCTTATATTACACATTACGTATAGTGTGATTTACAACAAATGAACAAGTGGCAGATTTGTGTGTTTTTTTAAACATGTCAAAGACAAATGGTCAATATGTTCAAATGTTGTGCAACAAGATTGACCAATTCCCTTTATCCAATTCCTTATTAATCTCTGTTTTATTCATCTATATTCTAAACTGAATAGAGCATGAGAAGTGTGATTTTTGAAGAAAATAAATGTATTTAGCTTTGAATTTGAACCTGTTTGTATTTGGTATTGTTTTTTGTACATGAATCATGTTCAGTGATGTTGTTTGGATGTCCATCTGGGACGTTATGATGCAAGCATGACAAGCATAGAGGCAATACTTCAGAGTTCAAAAAGTAGCCTTGTACCTCTGGCCTAACTAATGACTGCCGTGTGTCTTTAAGGCGGGAACGCGCTCGGGGCGCGCAATCTGCAAAGCGTCCTTTTGGTTACCACGGGAACGCTGGTCGGGGTTAGAACTCGGAACAGCTAGGAATTCGATTCCCACTCCTTTGCATGAATAATACACTATCTTTTTACTTCTGAAAATATATTTCATTTTATGTGCCTAGTCTCATAGTTATACAGTCTCTGGCAAATGTATTAGTAATTTGATCGGTAAGTAATGCATGCTTGATGTAACTGTCTGAAGTATTTTCCTTGTCTTTACTCTCAAGGGACTTTGAAAAAACAGCCTGACTTATTGTGCTAATGTAACTTTATATTCAACCGCCATTTTACGAAGTATGAACAGCATTATGTTGAGCACCATGCAGGTTGGTGATTAGATCCTAATGCATTGTGTATGATCAAGCTCCTTTTGGGGTGCAGGTGAAAACCACCAAAAGCGACCATTTGAAGTTACAGGTAAATTTGTAACCTGTAAGCAAGCAACTTCTCAGTGTGCATGCACCTGAGTGATGGCCAGCTGCCGGCTATCTTTTTGCCAGAATGGTGGTTTAATTATAACCGGCAGAGAGGTAACAAAGGTAACCATCGATGACTGAAATTAGTCAGACTTAACATGTAACTTTATACAATTTAATGTTACTGAATTATTTCAAGTTAGGGGAGGTTTAATGAATTCACTTTAGGTTCATGTTTAACTGTTTTTTCTTACCTTGATATTTTGGTGTACAAGTAGCACTACCAATTTGCCTTGTGAAAAGTTGGTGGTTCAACCCGTAGCCAGAGCAAAAGTGACCTACTGCTTTGTACAAGTACTTACTTGGCACTCTGCTTCATAGAGTTGGATTAACCATTGCAAAAAGTTGAGTTTTATGTGAGGCTGGACTTACATCTAATGCATAAATGTAAATGTAAATCTAATAAGGAGTATTAATTCAGTGTTTTGCTTTCTTGTCAATGTTTTAAATACTAAAACTATTTTAACTTTCTTATTTTTTTTATCAGAGCAACAATTACCTAACTGTACTGGGAACCTACTTCTGGGATAGAGATGGAGATTGACTCCCACACAGTGCAAACCTCTTTACCCTCTCTCCCCACTCTCTGTCAGTCCCTGCCTATTACTTCCTCTCCTCTTCGAGCCTCTTCAGATGTCCATATTTCACTCCCTCTCTCTCCTTTATCGTTCCCCTCATCCCCTACTTCACTTTCTCCTTTAGCTCCAGAATCCATCCACTCCTTCGACTCTCACCCTCTTTCTCCTCTCCTACACCCCTTGTCTCCACCTCAGTGCGTTGAAGGACACAACTCTCACTGCCTCAATTCATTAACCACATTTGAACAAGACGACTTGACCTGCCTTAGCTGGCTGCATCAAAGGGGCAACTTGCTTCCCCTGCAGCCCCTGCCCAAAATAACACCACTGCCCCAGTTAGAAACCCAGACTCCCATACCTGCCCAGCACGTTCCGTCTTCCCCTACCAAGCCCCCCTACTCCTTCAGCAGTCTGATCTTCATGGCAATAGAGGATGCACCAGACAAGAGGCTCCCAGTGAAGGCTATCTACGAGTGGATAGTGAACAACTTTCCCTACTACCGGACAGCACCCGGAGGTTGGAGGAACTCCATTCGCCACAATCTATCTCTCAGCAAGAGCTTCCGTCGCATGCACAGGGACAAGAACCAGGTGAGGTCATACTTATAAACATATACTATAGCACGCTTTAGGACTAATCTATTCTAACATGGCTAACATTGCTTTTGTTTCAGTCTGTGGGGAAAGGGTCGTTGTGGTGTGTGTGTCCAGAATATCGGCCTGCACTTCTGGAGGTGCTCAGGAAGACTCACTATTATCATAGCACCAACAGCAATTTACTGAAGAACCCTGCACTGTGAGTTTGAGCACAAACATTTTATATTGCAGTCTGACTCACATATCACAAGGCATTCGTTTGTTACTGAATGTGAATTAATGGCTAATTACTACGGCAGACCCATTCCTTTAGCTGCTTCCCAGACAAAAGAGTTGAATATATAATACTAACACACACAAAAATACTTCAGACTGTACATGCTGATTATTAGCTTTCAATGCAGGAAATGTAGAAGGTTCTAAGGTAATAAATTTAACTACTTTCATTTTCCCCACACTGTCTGTGGAGCAGGCTAGAGGGAGCTGACTATGAAACATCAATGGTGTGTGATACTGTAGAGATCTCAGGTTTGTTCTCATCTAAACCCACATTGTGGTTAAATACTATCTATTTCCTTGTATTTCTGGAATTGTAGAAACCTTTCTTTCTTGGATATTTATTTTTTAACTTAATTTACCTGCAGCTTTTTGCTCTCCCTTTCTCAGCATGGTTGGTCTGTTTGTGTGCAGTTGTCTTGGCAACAACCTTCTATTACCTTGGTAACCTATAACCACAGCAACAGGCTGGCTAGACTCTTCATGTCAATCTTCTTGCCTCTGAGTGTATGTAGCCTAGTGAGAGCACAGTATGTTGCTAAATTGGTTGTAAGCCTATAGTATAGACATAATTCTACATATCATTTTTTCTTCTGTGGAGCTATTGCACATATTGTGATGAAGAACTACACTTTTCACTAGTATATTCACTTTGTATGTTGTAATGCCCGTGTTCTGTTATAGAACTGTCTGCAATACCTGATTTGGTTTTTTATCCAACAGATTCCCTTTCTCAGACCCTCCTCTTGTCTTCCTCCTCGTCCCTACCCCTGGCAGACCAATCAACCCTGTCTGCTGACCCACCCTGTCCTTTTACTCCTGACGAGGAGCTTGTCACCATGGAGTCAGTGGAGTACCAGGAGGAGGCTGAAGAGGAAATAGAGAAAGATCCCCTGTCAGACAGCGGCTATATAGAGCTGCATTACTACCAATACCACCAGTACCAGTACCTGGTCCTTCCTGGCGACACTGGACTGGACCTGGAGACTGTTGAGATATTGCAGCTAGATGCAGAGGCCCAAGAGGCTGCAGGGTCACTTCTGGACCTGGCAGGGGGTGGACATTGATTATGATGTCACAGAGTATAATCATATAGTAAGGGGAAAGAAAATGGACTAAAGACAATGTGCAACTGAAAATAATTATATAAATTAAGTGGTAAAGGTTGACCACATGCTGCTTTTGTGCTGACACTGCCCTGAAATTCGAATCGCGCACTGTTATTTAGATATTGTGATTGCCCCCTGCCTGATGCACTGAGAAAAAACTTGCAATCACAGCACACAATGCATTCATAGAATACATAGTAATGTTCTGCACATTAAGAAGAGTACCAAACTTGGTTTTATAAAAATCAGGGCCTCCATGTTTTGATGGAGAACAACAGAAGAATTAGGAAATCCACTGCCAGGTAAATCACCTTCCATTCAGGGGACAATAAAACATTGTTGCTGAATTTGTTTATGACTAATCATCCATTTTCTAAACGTTTCAACTTTTTTATAATAATCTGTTAACAGGTGCACCCTTTGTAGAGGACCTCTTAATTTTCCATTAATATAAAATTAGTTTGATGTTTAGATATAAACAAGTCTTTATTTTCACGTTTCAACTTTCATGACAATAAATCAATTCTCAGAATTGTGTATGAATGTGCATAGAAGCATGTTTTCCCAGTAAATTACACACACAACAAAACACATTGATTTATAAACGTGTTTCTCGTCATCGGATGGCAACACATCACATACAGCGTATGTGATGTGTGAAACAGTTCTCGTACACTAGACTAGAAGGTAGTGTACGAGAACTGTTTCAATAAACTGTTTCAATAAAATAACAATGTCAAATTCATACCGCTCAACTTGGGCCAAGGACTCCTGTAGGCCAACCGTGTAGGCTGAGAACACAACCGTCGTTCGAAAAGTATTAGTATGCGTAAATCACGTAAATCCATGACGATAAAACTGATTAATGTTAACTCCGAGTGCGGTTTCCAATAAAACCTAATTTCCCCATAATAACTGGAATCCACAAACTGAGATTGTAAATGTCTGATCTACACTCCGGACCAGTAGGTGGTAGTAAGGCACTTTTGAGCTGGATGCCAACCACCGTTAAACAAGAAGAAGATTCCACAAACCGCGCGGTGCACCTTGGACGACGTAGTGTCTTTTCCGTCACGAAATCAGGTTTGCATTTTCCGTACACTACAAAACACAAAGACGGAACTGTCTAGCAACGCAGTTGGAAAAGTTTTCTAGCTTGTTGTGTTTAAGCAAGCTTTTTCAGTGTACTTCTGGCAAGCACGCCTGCTGCTGCGACTTATTTCGCTAACGCTATATCAAAGGTAGGCTAAACCCAACATAATTGTATATTGAGTACTGTAGGTACAGTAGGCTAGCTAAATAATTAACGTAAACATGTAACGTTAACGTTGGTAATTGGAAATTGTGAGAATATTCCTTACAGCAGTAGAACAGTAGTTACTGTAGTTACGAGCTTGACATGATGATGTGCAACTAGCTAGCTAACTATGCCTGGCTATGTCACAACTAGTCTAGTAGTAGTAGTCAACATGTTGTTGGTTAGCCAACTAGCTACCACCAGGACAGCCAGCTAGCTAGTGGGTATGAATGACGTTTGTTAGCTACTGTAATAGCTACAATCAGTGTTTTTATAAGCTATGTAAGTCTTAGCATTGGCTGTTATCTTGCGTTGTATTTTGTGTAATGTCCCTAGGTCCGATTTAGTATATGCACCCTTCATGTGCTTACTGAATGGTGAAAATAAGGAGTGTTGCCTAATTATTCCATACGTTACGCCACACGTCCCCGCCTGTCTTGATACACATAGCAGAGATATTCGTGGCATGTCACTTGTTGAGAATGATTCACTTGTTGAGAATGATACAGAGTACCACACCTTACAGCTCATCATTAGCTGTGGGCTGTAGTGCTATTCATTATAAAAGAAAAAATGAGTTAGGTCTCATAGATCTAAATTCTGGATTTTGCAGGTTTGTTAGACAGATTTCCTTTCCGTTTTGCTAACCATTGCCCAGGGTAAGGGCATCTCTGTGCATCATGCCAGCAACAATGAAACCTATTGAGATAGACGAAGGGTGGATGATGTGGAGCATGCAGTAGCCTGCAGCTAGGTCGACGCAGCATCACGACGCAGCAACTAGTCAAGCTGGTCGGCTCTTCACAGAACTCAACACTGTCCTGACTTGAATAATTATTGTATGCTGTTTCACTTCAAGTACATTTCAAAGAAACGTTTGTTGGAAATAATGGTGCTTTTCATAGACTTCAATAGGACTTCCACAACTTGCTGAAAAAAGCAACTTTGACTTTAGCTTCTCGTATGAGGAGCTTTGAACAGCATTCAAATAAGTTGACAAAAGTGTGTCCCTAAACTTAGTGCATGTCTAACTGGTCATATATCGTCACTCACAGGGACTGTTACTTGAATTATGGGAAGTGAGCCAGGCCCAGTTCAAATTGTGTCTGTGAGCAAGGAGGATCACTCCTTTACTTTGGACACAAAGGCCCTTGAGCGTATACTGCTGGCACCTGAGGTCCGAGACAAGGATGTGGTGGTGCTCTCAGTAGCTGGAGCATTCCGGAAAGGAAAGAGCTTTATTCTGGACTTCATGCTCCGTTACTTGCACAGGAAGGTCAGTTCTTACGTAAACCAACCCCACACACGTTCTCTCTTTGTTTCCTTGTTTGTTTTTAAAAATCTACATTTACCCATTTGTCATGTTGCTCTGGATGTTTCTATGACCTTATTTAAAGGCGATTGTTTACAGAAAATATATATACTTTTAACATTGTGGTGTAACAAATGGCAATTCCACACTGTCTGCCAAGATAGCAGAGGCATTAAATAGCTGCTATTCAGTAAAATACCTCTAATATCCCTTTGTTTGAATTAACTCAGGATCAAGGTGTGGACTGGCTGGGTAAGGACGATGAGCCCTTAACAGGCTTTTCTTGGAGGGGGGGCTCCGAGCCGGAGACAACAGGGATCCTGTTGTGGAGTGAGGTCTTCCTGGTGGAGAAGAATGATGGGACACAGGTAGTGACAATGTTCTAACCGCCTACATAAGTCCTGCACCCTCTACACATTTAGATTTCTATTATTTAATTTAATCGTGTCTGCCTGGTGCCAAGTCATATTCATGTTGTTTTTGTTTTCCCCTGTAGGTGGCAGTAGTACTGATGGACACCCAGGGAGCTTTTGACAGCCAGTCCACAGTGAAGGACTGTGCCACCATCTTTGCCCTCAGTACCATGACCAGCTCAATACAGGTGATGTGCTTTGGTGGCATATGTGAACATCCTGTGCCCCCTTAGTAAATAAATCCTACTACAGTAGTAGTTGTATGTAGGTAAATCAACTTGCTATTGTTCTTATACAATATTGTGTGAATATCCCTCTTGCAGATCTACAATCTCTCACAGAATATCCAGGAAGATGACCTGCAGCAGCTTCAGGTTGGTTCTCCTTAGCAACGGTGGGGTTCTTTTTATAGAAAATTATAGCCTTAAAACTTCCCTAATGAAACCAGAGACACATTTAATTACCAGGGGCTTAAGAACAGGTATTTCAGGTTTAGGTATTCAATTGTATAATGATATTTCCAAATAAAAAGCACCCTGTCTTAAAGGATACCCCATTCATTTTGAGGTTTTTGATAACATGTATCCTAATGACAGATGTCCTGTATACGGTCTCCCTACAGCTGTTTACAGAATATGGTCGTCTTGCTATGGATGAAATTTTTTTGAAGCCCTTTCAGGTATGATAACTTAAAACATAACAATGTAAATGCAGTGTAAGAGGTCAATGACATAATATATCACACAGATATCACACATTTCCTTATTACCATATTAGCTTATATCTGCCAGCTTCAGGTTTTTACCTGACACTGTCCTGTCCTGTACCTGTCCTGGTATTAGGTTTGCTTGTAACTTGACTATGAAACTCTATTCACCCATCCTTCCCCTCTCCTCGCAGTCTCTCATGTTCCTAATCAGGGATTGGAGCTTTCCTTATGAATACTCCTATGGGCTGGTGGGGGGCAGTCAGTTTCTCGACAAACGGTTGCAGGTAAGTGCTTATTTGCATTTTTATTTCTACTCTATTAATTACTGACATGCAATAGGGGAAAATGGGGAAACATAAACAGTTTACATCAGAATCAGAATTTGGTTTATTCGCAATGTATGTTACACAAACACGGAATTGACTGGCATCTCCTACAACCCCTGTATGTTCACGTCAATATCATGATATTGTTTGAAAGGTGAAGGAGACCCAGCATAAGGAGCTGCAGACAGTGAGGGAGCACATCCACTCCTGCTTCACCTCCATTTCCTGTTTCCTCCTTCCGCACCCCGGGCTAAAGGTGGCCACCAGCCCTTCTTTCAAAGGACAGCTTAGTGGTATGACCACTCACTCGTTCATCCCTTCACCTGTCTTGTTTTCTTTGCCAACCAGCATTGATAATTAACTGGATTGACTTGAGTTTTATGGGACGGTGGTTGGTTTCAGATGTGGCTCCAGAGTTCAAAGATGAGCTGCGTAACCTGATCCCCACCCTACTGCAACCAGACAAACTGGCTGTGAAGGAGATCAATGGAAACAAAGTCACCTGCCGGGGCCTTCTGGAGTTTTTCAAGGTGATGTGACGACTGCTGGGTGGGGAGTCTCTCGGATTGGGTGTGGGTTGGCTTTGACATGTTATTTTTGTTGGCAGGCATACATCAAGATTTACCAGGGTGAAGACCTGCCTCAGCCAAAGTCAATGCTGGAGGTGCACCTCCTAGTTTTATGCATTTGTATTCCATTTTGTTAGATATCAACAGAGGGTTTGGGAGAGTAATGTTTTGAGATGAATGCAGTAAGAAAGAAGCAGGATTTCTGCTGTCATGTTTAATTGTTTAATTTCTCCTATAAGGCAACAGCAGAGGCCAATAACCTGGCCGCTGTGGCAACAGCCAAAGACCAATACTACAAGAACATGGAGAAGGTGAGTTTGGTATTCAGCAAACAGGAAATTGCATCACATGTCAATTTGATCAAAATGAACATGGGGTCTCCCTGTACTGTCTACCCCTCACTGTATTAATTTCTTTGTTCCATTTCTTTCCCCACAGGTTTGTGGAGGCGATCTTCCCTACGTGTCTCCAGACACACTGGAGGACAAGCACAGATTCAACCTCCAGGAGTCCCTCCATATCTTCTCCTCCACCAAGAAGATGGGAGGGAAGGCATACTGTGATCAATACCAGGGTCAGCTGCAGGCTGAGATATTGGATCTCTGGAAGGCTTTCAGCAAGCACAACCAGGTACAAGTCTGTCCCACAAAACCTACTTATTTCAAATGGCAACACTTTGACCATGAGATAATGGAACAACATTTTTTATTTTTTGTTGATAGAACCGTTTATTAATATGATTTTCTTTTATTTCTCTTTAAAAGTCAAAGAATATCTTCAGTGCGTTCCGGACCCCTGCCGTGCTGTTTGTCCTAGTGTGCATCCTGTACGTGCTGTCAGGGCTGTTGCTGTTCATTGGCCTGGGTACTATAGCTTTTGCATGCGACTGTGTGTTGGGCGTGGCCATGATTGCCATGCTGGCCTGGGCCTTCATCCGCTACTCTGGCCAATACCACGGTGTAGGAGGAACCATTGACCAGGCTGCTGAGGTCCTACTGGAAAAGGTGAGATGAACAAACTCATGGAGCTGAAATAAGTATGGCCAAGACAGTGCCCTTAATAGTAAAACATAAAAGACTGGCCACCTATGGTACTTGATAGCTTTTTCTTATTTGTGCGAGTTTATGTATGGAAAGGGTCAATAGAATAAACTGGTACCTTTCCTCTCTCACTCAGGCTACTGTGGTGCTGAACAAGACAAGAGGGACGAGAGCTCTAGCACAAACGAAGAAATCCAGCTAAACATTCTGCACTAAAGCCTTACCATCCCACCCCATGGCAGAAGAATACAGCACTTAGTGTAACAGCACCACTTTACAATAGTCTGTTTTGATGCAGATTTACCAGCATCTTTCCATGATATGCACAATTTGACATCATATCGGGAGTGAGGGACGTCACTTTGTAGCTTCAGATTAAAAACATAATTTTTCAAAGATTATTCAGGTATCTGGGGCAAGGTACATTGTCCCAGGAGGATATTTGTTCCTTTGCTATTGACACTAACACTGCCATTCGTGCACACTCCTTTCATAAGTCTTCCAAGACAACCCAAGGATGTTTACTTTGAAACACCAGACACAAGCAAAGTATTGTTTTTATACGTTATGCTAATTTGAGTCATATACTATATATTTTGTTGATGACCAGTTCAGAGGCTTGCCAGAGTATATCATGGTAGGCTTCAGCAGTGTATCTTGCTGGCTTAATGCGATAGACCATTCAATGCAATATTTCTTGACTTTGGCTATAGATATCCCATTCTGTGGCCTTATGCACATTCCATCGTATTTGAGACTTTGCTATATCCCCTTATTTGTCTACCTTAACTGGATTGTGTTCATTATTATCCAACTTGCACTTTAAAGTGAACTGATAAAAGATCGTACAGTCCAGGCAACACAATTGTATCTCTCTTCCTAATCATTTAGTTTTACAATCTCCCTTAAGAGACACATTCCATAATTAAACTTTTTAAAAGGTTTGATTATTTTGCTGCTTGAAACACAACAAAGATGGTTTACTGTCTCTGAATTTGAACATATTACTCAACTCATTAGGACACCCATCTGAGTCAAGTTAAGAATAGAAATATCTTAAGGTAAAAGGTTATGCAATAAAGACAAACTACTAATTGGGCATCCCTTGTACAGTAAGATGCTTGGTGTCCTATCAGCCAAAGAGTTCATCTTTAGTAAAAGTTACAGACAGTTCTTTGAGCACATTTAATTCAAATGTAATTCTCTTGACATCCCTCTTTGACATTCCATATATTTGCATCATATTGTTAAGGAACCTTTAAATATCATGTGCATAAAAAAAAGTCTGCAGCAATTACTATGGCGCGTCTTTCTCTGTGCTGTTACTTTTAAAACTTTTAGGCCAGAAATGAAATATTAGTTGCATGATGTTAATGTGGTTACTGGTATGTTTATCATCATATGCACTATTGTGTCTCGTGGTCTAAAGAAATGCTATTTTTTAAACAAATAAATTGAGCTTGACGTAAATAGCCTAAAGCATTTTTGCATTTTTTGAAGTATTTGACAAACAATTTGTTTACGATTTAGTTTTGCTTTGTTTTATTTATAATGTGTAGTATAGATGACACTAAATGCAAGCATGTAACTTAATGGCTGTATCTTAGTCGCACATAAGTGCTGTCATTTAAATAAGATATTATTTACTGATAACATCCATACACTTAAACAGTGTTATGAGGTGAGCTAGGCCTACATGGTTAGCGCTCTGTAAACCAAGTTGTAAATGAAGGAAAAGGTAGATGTCATTCATTCTCTGGTTGCGTATGGCCCTTTCTTTCTTAACCCTCCTCTTTTCCCCCTTCCTCTGCTGCATAATGCTGCTCTCAGCCACGGCGTAGTGAAATCTGCTGTGGCGAAAATCATGTCCTTGTTTCCTTATATGGTGATCGGCGTCGCGGGCCGCTTTGGTGAACCGAGGCGCGTGCACTGTAGCCGCCACCATTCGCTTCCATATTTGGAAGTGAGTTCAACAAACCTTGTTGAGAGGGTGGGGTATAACTGAGTGAGAAGAAGAGCATAGAGATTCTCTCAAATAATGTTTTTGCTGCAGGTCAAGATAATAGCTGTAAAAAGGTTCTGCTGCATCTATGCAACGATGTTTCAAAATTATGCTTTCAAGTTTATTTTCAGTTCTGTATTATTTTTACTTGGTTTACTGAAATACCTATGATCAATTAAGGTATACGGCACGTCCTTCCTCCAAGACAAATACCATCCGCATTTCAGTAAAGTTTTGTAACGACGAGAAACAACAGTCTATTTCCTATGTCTAGTGTGTATAGATACTACAAATAATTGTGCTGATAGCGATGAAAAATAAGAACATCTGTTCCCACAATGCTTTACGTCGAATCTCATGACTACAGTTTCCTGGGGATGCTCGTGCCCCCGCCCATGGCACGCGCCTTAGTGCGCGTTCACGTAGAGTATCAAGTGTGTGCGAGACAGACTGTGCATCACATCCCATTCAATTTCTAAGCAGACGCCGACCTATTCAGAGACAGCCATGGTACGTTTACATTTAACAATTAGTCTGTGACATTACGTTGTTAAGACCGTGTCCTTGAAATGTGTTCTTATCGTGTTAACATTGTGATTTTGGACTCGTTTCATAATTTTGACTAATTTCTTAGACGGCGCTTCGCCAAGCGTTGGCTTGTAGTATTGAACCTGCATTCCACTGCCTCAAATTATTGATGTGTGTGGATCATTCATTCAACGGTTCTTAATCGAAAGCCGATTTGGTTTAGATGTTCGTTACTCTATCCTTCTTTTAAAAAACTGAAGTTTGGTTCTTGTCTGTTAATGGAAGAAAAACGTCAAGAACGACCCCAAAAACAACTGGCGCCATTTCCTTCCTCACCCATTTTCCGGCGTCACCAAGGCCTTGTGCCAATAGTGCACTCTTTAACTCACTCAACACCTCGGCTGGGTGCTAGCTTTTACTAGCTGTGTGTTATCGACTTTCGTCATTAGCAGGCGAAGTTCACTGCATTGATTCCCCCCCGCACTCCCGCCCCCCGAATGTGCTTTCAGACATCTGTGGATTTGTTTTACCCTGCTTCTACTTGTATGCATAGCTGACATGAAAGGAGAGGTACATTGCATTACAGGCAGCCAGCTAATTTCCACCTCCTTTGTTGTCTCTCTACCGTCCAGTGCGTACGCTCGACAAGCCCAATAAATAGCCAGCGAAACGCAGGTGCCCTAACAGTAGACTTGCTATATACATTTGATTGTATTCTAATTCGCTTATGAAACGTTGGGTCAGGAAAATTGACTGGTATTTTTCCTGGACACCATTTTGCCTTATATAGAGCTAACATTGGTGGTGCACATGTGCGGGTACTGCATCCATGGCCCCACCCTGGATTTTGGTGCAAAGAGCGTTTTCTGGTACTCAGAGCTGTTCCATCGATTTCTCACGGACATACGCAACATCTTTGGTGGTGAACATGAATTAGTCGAATGTAAAGTTATTTTGCAGTGTATTTATTGTTGGTCATCCCGTTTGTTATGTAGATGTCATGATGTCGCCCAAGATTAAGTTAGCTAGTTAGCGCTAGCCTACGGGCCCGGCCTTTGTCATGCTGTTGTGCCGCCCGACGTCTTCCTGGTTCGTCTTGCAAAGCCATCTCTTCTACGCATCAACCCGAACTAGCCAGCTGTGTCCCATATTGAAACTAAGGAGATGGCGTTTGATTAAAGTTGGATGTCCTGAAGTGAACTCCCATATCAGTTAAATGTTCAGGGTGAGGGATCGTTAACACGGCTTGCGACAGTCACCACCTTAACTTTTGGCGATAATGTTTCAAGTTGGTTTCGTATACTACAGTCCTCACAGACAGATGTATCATCTTGTGTAAACGTTGGGGGTCCAAAGATGGCTGTTGATTATCCTGAACTATTTGAACCATGACATTTTGCCTGGTATTCAATTGCTGGAAGAAAGGAATCTCTGCTCTGATGCAGTCTGCACAGAGCGACCAAAAGCTGTAGTCTTCATCGACATCTAGATATTTACCCATTACGTTTTCTCCTGTTGGGTTTCTCTGTGATGTGACCAGACATGTCAATTGTCTGAAGATTCCAAGTAACATTTGATGTATTAATTTGTTTGATATTTAGTATGTGTTTATTAGCTGGCTTTGTTTAGTCCAAGCCCAGAAGCCAAAGGTCTGTAGGTTGGCCCTAAACAATTGCAACCATTTAACTAAATAATTGCTCAGAAAATAGACATTTCCCCTATACCAACTGAAGTTATGTCACATCTATGTTGGTAGAGGATGTTGAAAATCCTGATTTTCTTTAGGCACAGCATGGTTATCCAGAATGAAATGCCATAACAGGCACTCACTCAACCTCATCCTCAATCCACACGCCCACAACAAATATGCCCACACCCTTCTGACACAAGTTGCTTCAAAGTGGGTCAATTCTAAACAACGCTGGCATGAAGCAACTGAGGCGATTGAATAAGCAGTTTTCTTATTTACTTTTCTAGTTTCAACTGGCATCCCTCAGCTGTTGCTAGAGGGTTGGCTTTACTGAAAATAAGTCTCTACCTGATGTCCCCTTCAGCTCATTAAGACATTGGCAAACCTATTAGGCGTGTGTTTCTGCAAGCCACAGACAGACATGGGAACATCCTCTGCCTGTCTCAAGGATGATGTGATTTGAATTGCGCAGTGCTTTAACTGAAATCAGAAGACTTGACTTGAGTTTATGGGGATGTTGTGACTCAGGGTTGTGGCCTGTTTTCATTTCGACAGAGGGATCCTTTGTCTGTGACAGAACCCTGCTTTCTGAGGCTTCATTCCTGTCTCCTCCCTATGGTCTTGTCCCACAGCTACGTGGCAAAGCAGTCTCGTGTGCTATACTCATTTGCTGCAATTTCCCCTTGGGGATAAAGTACCTGTCCATACTCATTTAGACTGCTTAATTTATTTATTTTTTTGTCCATGTAACAGGTTTCCATACCTGCCATACTGAGAGGCTTGGGTGACACCTGTTACTTAGGCATGTCAGGCTGTGGCAGTCTTCCTAGTTGATGTTTGGCATGCAAATGGTTGTAATTAATTCCTACTTGTTGCTTTGTTCCTCCTTACCCTTATTGAGTTATGTAGTTTGAAGTTGATGGTGTGAATTCTAATCAGCTTGTTGATTGACTCCTGCTGAGTCATTCTCCTCCTGCTTTAACTGATTACAGCCAGAGATGGTGGTTCAGGCCCTGCTGCGCCCCCCCCCCCCCCCCCCCCCTTCACATGTTTATGACTGCTAGTTATTGTGCAGCAAACCTCTGCTACCTTCCTATCGATTCCCTTTATCAGCTGACCTTGTCGAGTGCATTCCTGAAGTGATGGGTCAGACGGGTCTGTCGGGCCCTCCAATTTCTTGTCAGTGTTTTCTGTCCTGCCACACTTGTCTGGTTCTTGGCTACGCCTGCAGCATAGACTGCCCCCCCCCCCCCCCCCCCCCATTGGCTGCTTTATTTAGTATTTTAACTCATCTGTTCCTTTTTTGACTCCAGGCTTCTGGGGTGACAGTCACAGATGAGGTGGTCGAGGTCTTCAACGACATGAAGGTGCGCAAGGCCCAGGCCAACGAGGAAGAGAAGAAGAAGAGGAAGAAGGCTGTGCTGTTCTGTCTGAGCCCCGACAAGAAGAACATCATCCTAGAGGCTGGCCGGGAAATCCTGCAGGGCCAGGTGGGCGACACAGTCGACGACCCCTACCTGCACTTTGTAAAGATGCTGCCCGCCGACGACTGCCGCTACGCTCTCTATGACGCAACTTATGAGACCAAGGAGACCAAGAAAGAGGACCTGGTCTTCATATTCTGGTGAGTGTGCGGGTCGGGTCTTGGGGTACACGAGAAAGAACATCATGCCTGTTTGATTACATTAAAGGAAGACTGAGTTGGTTGTGAAGTACACATTGAATAGACTGGTCAAATGCCCTGAATCATTATTCTGTTTTGTGCAAGGTATGCATGAAGTTCACTGGTAGCATTTGGTTATCGCTTGCAGCTATTGTCACTAGTATTTTGGCTGAACTCATTTGTTTGCCTCCTCTTCCCTCAGGGCCCCAGAGAATGCCCCTCTAAAGAGCAAGATGATCTACGCCAGTTCAAAGGATGCCATCAAGAAGAAGTTTACAGGTGAGCGGCCCCTCCAGTTCGTTGGATCACTTGAACATTTGTATAAAACACCAATAAAAAAAGATTACTAAGATGACTTAAACAAAGCATTGTATTTTTATCTCCATCAGGTATCAAGCACGAGTGGCAAGTGAATGGCTTGGAGGACATCAAGGACCGACGCACTCTTGCAGACAAGCTCGGAGGCTCATCTGTAGTCACCCTTGAAGGAAGCCCACTATAAATCTAGCTCCAGGCTTCATTAGAGGCCTACCAGACACATCTGAGGGGATTGGTTGTTCTTTCCAGTATGGTGTGGAGGAGGGCAATGCAGGACCAGGATAATTGTGGGACTGTTGGGGAGGGATATTGTGGGTGGGGGTTGGGAAGTGACAGTTTTCAAATTCCAAAACCGTAGACTGTCTTTCCACTTCAAAACATACAAAAAACACACAAAGGAGAAAAAAAACAATTGTAAAAAAGAAAAAAATTGATGAAGGATGATGATAATCAAATACACAAAATGTAAATGTTTGAGGACAGGGTCTTGTTCTTTCCGGGTTTGAATGAAGATTTGAATGAAGATCCATATTAATGAAGAATACAGACAACTGTTACAATTCCAACTATTGAATCCTGAAAGATACTGTCTTTAATTATTCAAATCCCTTATTGTTTCTGCTTGCCAAACTTCTAGTACAGTTTTCTAAGTGTGTGTCGTTGAGACTAGGTGAAGTACAAAAAAACAATTAACTGATTGCACAAGGTATGTCACAACCTTCTCTGGGGAACACGGTTGCTTTTTAAAATTTATTTTGTCGATCATGCAAATTCCAAAAGTGAAGTGATTCCAGTTATTTTTATTTTGAGTTACAAGAAAACCATGGCTTTGATGTAGTAATTGAACACATTCCTTATTTGTTAAACAGGATCCAGTGGGTTAAAAGTCTGAAGCGGGGGTCTGGGAGTCAGATGGGGAGCGATGTACTTGAACAGTCTGTGTTCAGAGCTTAGACTGATATTGAATGGTGGATGTTTTGTATCGTCTCCTTATCTCTAATAAAAAGGCACTAAACTACTGACTTGTTTGTTCTATTTTCCATTTCTGTTTTGTTGAAATATATTAAAGATATTGAGATGAAACAAGGTGTCACACGGGTTGATTAAATGGCTGTCTTGTACTTGTTTTGGCAACCTAAATTTGTGAATTGACAGACCTGTAGCCTAAACAGGTAATTATCACACAGCTTTTCTATTAAATGGGCATATCAAATCATCTAGAAAAGCAGTTTAGGGGTGTACTTGTTGCTAATTAGGGGCTAAACTGACATTCACCTATGAGCTTTTAAAGCATGTTCCATAACTTTGAACAATTGTCAATTTGTGAGCAGTGATACTTTAATTCTTATTAAACTGTCACATTCCATTTGAGGGCTCACATTTAAATGCCTGTTTTATTCAAGACATTTTGACCACTGGGGGGTGCTGCATGTTCACGTCACAGACTGGATACCATTCACAATATATAATTGTTTCAACACCAGCAATGGCATAGAACTTTAAGTTTATTAAAATAGAAGTATTTACCAAAAATAAAATTATTAACAATATGATATCCCTCCAAACTGCAAAAAAGTGAAAAACAAAAGTACGCAGCACACATACTTGGTGTCACTTTAAAGTCCAGGTAACCATTATGCCGTTTCTTTCTCCATCCATCAACTTGTTCACACATCCATCCATTTATTCATCAATTCATGTCATTATAATACATCTTATATCTCTCTTTGCAACTTACTGACATGATGCTGTATCAAGACTTGTGTTAGTATGCCTGGCACACCGTTAGTGGTATTTTGTAGGTATATCAGAGGGGGATCATTGGGTGACAGATTAGTCATTATTTTACTGGTGACCTTCAACACATTCAACATCACCTACAGAAACCTGCCCTCCCTCCCCATATCTGATTGTATATTAAACTCTACAACCAAGTATGTTATTCCAAGAGCTTGAAAATAATGCTGCTGTGCTGTATGCAGCACAGAAGAGTAATAATACCTAATATCGATTTAAAAAAACTTGTCTCCTATGGTTGGTCCTAAACTGGTGCTTCCACAGTTAGTCTCTAATGCTACAGAAGTCACACAGAGCAAATGTTAAAGATGTATCAGTGTGTTTCAACTTGTGAAATAGATTTTCTTTAATATGGTAAGGAAACTCTGACGCAGTGTTCTAAGTCTGACCATGAGGAAAAGTGCATTAAAGGCTGCTGCGATGACTCGTTTGTTGGCAGACCTGTGAAAGGACACTGTCACTGTGACTAGTTCATCTGAGAGAGAAAATACTTTAAGGAATGAAATCAGATCCAGAAGGAACATTCTTGAATTTTCAGGACAAGAAACAACAGTTTTCTTACATAGTATTTTAGATTTTAAATCTTAATTAGGATTAAATCCATTTTCAATTGTGTCCTTTGTTAAAGGAAAAAAGGAAGCCTGTTCTCTTCCTCGTGTTTCCTTTGTGCTTATTTTAATTACTTTCATCAGCGTCTTCAAAGCCTTCATCCTGTCTTAGTCCAGCCATCTCTCTCAGTCTTGACTACAGTTCATGCGGTTCCCATGCACCCAGTAGCAAATCTGGGCAAACTTAAGAGGGGTGAAGCGCACAGCCACATTGTAGTCTCGATTCTCTCCATCTATTTCCAGCCACTGGTGTCCAGAAAAGATGCCGATCACCTTTCTCTCCCAGCGCTCCAGGGCGTTGTCCCACACACGGCCGTACACCCCAGAGCCGCTGGCCCCTGGCCGGGCGTCACAGTGCTGGTAGATCAGGTCGTTGGACTCATCCTCCACAGGGCAGAAACGGTAAACCAGCTCCCCAGGCCTGTCACTGTCGAAGCCAGAGAAGTGGATACGCTTCCCGGCGAGGTCCTCCAAGGAGGGAGCCACGGAGAGTCGCATGAAGGGCCGGCGGTGGGGCCAGCGCAGCTCCAGCAGGGCGTAGTCGAAATCCATGCTGACCTCCTGGGGACCCTGAATCCAGCCCTTAGGGACACGGGTGCGCTTGACACGGACCCAGCGCACCAGGGGCTTTTTGGTGGGGGTCTGGCCTCCAGGCTTGGTGCCGTTGATGGAGGGAGGGGTCAGAAAGCCTACTCTCAGTTTACGGGCCCCCTTGACATAATCCTTCCCATCGTGCACACAGTGAGCGGCTGTGAGGACGTGACGCTGGGACACAAGGACTCCAGTGCAGCCGGTGGAGATCCTGACTGCTGTGGAGAACGGGTAGTCCAACAGGAAGTGGTCACCACGGATGTTAAAACGGCCATCTGCCCCGTAGATCTGCCTCCTCTGACGGGTGTGTTTACCAAGAATTCTCCGTCCTCTCCTGGGAGGAGGCTGGACAGGGCTGAGAGGACCCTCAAACTCATCCTCCTCCTCCACATCCACAGCAGTAAGGGTGCGGGAACCGTCGGCATACAACGTCTCAAATGCCAGTTTCTCTGTGAGGTGCTCTCTGTCACTGTCCTGTTCGCCCTTGTGGAAGCAGCTGGCATTGCAGTGGGTGGTGAAGTCCAGTTGAGTATGAGCACTGAAGCGTGATCGGGTCAGAGGCATAGGGGCATGGGGCACCAGAGAGGGGAGGTGGACATGGTGCTGGTGAGGGGGGGGCCGGGATGACAGCAAGAGGGGCAGGAGGAGCCACAGGACCAGGACTGACAGTGAGAGACGAGGGCTACAGTTTTCATGTGGTGTCATAGTTGTGTCGGACAACACTAAAACAAGAAAATAATAACAATCAAACATACAATTCACAGCAATGCAAAATTCTCAACAAGACTTCCAAGGAAATTTTGAGATTAATCAAAGCTGTTTGGACTTAGGGTTGATCAATGAGGCTTCAAGACAGATTATTACTAATCAAACACAACTGTGGCCTTTATCTAAGATTCAAACAACCTATTCAAGTTGTTTTACAAACTCTTGCAAAATACAAATGGTAAAATCTGTCCTGTCTCACAATGACAGGTGGATTCTGAATCCCCACAGTGTGCAGAGACTGTAGACATGATATCAGCTCACACAGGCTCATGTTACAATGCAGGTCTGAATTTCATCTCTTTTAAGAGGGTAACAATGCACCCCTTGTTCCTGTCTATGCTGTGGGTTATACTGAAAATTTGATTTTGAACTGAGCCACAAAAGGCTAACAAGTACTAGAATGTCAACCCTGTGTACTGGGAGCCAAAGTTTACTAAGAGTACTGTGTAGAATCAGCAAAACAATGTGTAGCGGTGGACAAAGATCATAAGATAGGTAATTTGATATGCTTTGCATGCCAATATTAGAAGAAAATACATCAAATATATATATTCACATTTGAAACTCGTTGTGGCAGTAGTGGTGGTATGTCTGTGTGTGTGTGTGTGTGGGGGGGGGGGGGGGGGGGGGGGCGGGGGCGTGACAAGAAGGAAAGTGAACAGTACACTGCCACTGCTCTCTGCAGAGCAATTGATGTCTCCAATCTTATTTATGATTACGCTTTTAGGCAGAATCTTCCATCAAACATTAACAACTTTCCAGTGTGTGTGTGTTCGGCAGGTTTACAGCAACCGGGGAAAACTAAATAGGCCTTAGAAGACTATGGACCCTCAGGCTCTAGTGGCAAAGCAGAGAGCAGGTGTCTGAAAGCGAAAGGAGACAAGTTGAGGCATGGAGCAGCATAGAGAGGCTTCTCCTTATAACAAGCAGGGGTGAGGTGGAGTAGTTACCTCAGAAATGCACCACTACACTATATTAACATGACATGACAAAGAAGATACATTTACTCAAAAGTGTTTGGGTCCTTATTTAGATTAGGATTAGGATTATTTAGTGACTCTATGTTCATGGTTAACTGAAAGTTAGCAGTCAGAACAAACACCCCCATCCATGCCACCCTGATCTGAGTGACTGATCTAACCTATCGGACATCAATGTAACAGAAGATAACTAATATTAAATGTAAACCTCTGCACCCATGTTCACAGGTAAATACTATTCTAAACAATTATTGTCTTGTATTTTATATGACATTTCTAAATAGGCTTTTTTTAAACATCACACCTCTATGTCGATGCATAAAAATTGCATTGCATGATGTGAATGTATATGACGTTTTTTTTTTATTCTGGGAAACAACCAGAATCCCTAGCCCTAACTGCATTCCAGCATTAGGCTTTGTCCTCCACTTTGTGTTTGGTTGTTGTTCTCTTTGTAATCATTGGATGCAGCAGTTGTCTGTGCCTCAGTCCTTGTTAGAAGAGCCAACGGTCAATATTTACCTTGCCCTGTCACTATTGTGATGCAAAAACATTCCTAATGTTGGAATACAAATACTTGGTGTTGGGGAAAGGTCTGTTGGAGAACGTTATTTCAAGACTAAACTAATGGGTACATTTTAAATCAAATTTGAGGTTAGTGGCATAAATCTGGTATTTTAAAAATCCCACATTAAACCGTTTTTTATGTTTGCCATTCACAGGGGTATAGCCTACAGCATGTAATTACTGTTCAAAATAAAACCATATTGAAAATAATTTCAGGTTAAAAGTTTACCTCCAAGATAAAACAGCTTAACGGAACCAGTCTTCAAATCCCGTACACATCCTCTCAGCCTTCAAAGAGACTGTTTTTCGAGGTCCCAGTTTTTCCTCATCTCGTGCGTGACAGACAGGTATCTCTTTGATGCGTCCAGCGGAGGGGTCTTTCACTTCAGTAACGTGCTTGTTAAGATACTTTTCCAATAAAGTTAAGGGACGATGCTAGTCCCGCAGGCTCTTACACTACAGTCTATTCGTAATGAATGTGACTTTCCTTCTGTGAAGGTCGCCAGGCTGCTCAGTTCTCAAAACCGACAAAATAAGTGCAAATGTAACTGAAAAGAAATGTTGATGCGCCCTCCCTCAAGGTCCTAGCGCCTCCGTTGGACAAAAAAAATGTAGCGTGTCTGAACTGGGCAAACGAACCAAATAGAAGATGGGAGGAGGACGAACACTTTCTACAAGGTCCTCAGGTTATGATGTGGCATCACGTAAAATTTGGTCCATGGATTGCTGGTTTGAATTTGTGACTTTCTTTTCAATGCACTAAGTTTCAGTAGGCTGTCACAAAGCCTTTTGATTGAGCCAGGAGTTGCCATTTGCTAATCAGAACATCACTTCAAAAACACTTCCTCAAAAATACAGATGAGTATAAAAGTGTATTGTGTATTGTGTTGCATTGGGTATTATTTGTATACATATGTTTCAAACACAGTGTATCAAATTATGTCTAATTAAAAACCTGAACCATAATCAGTGTGGTTTTATCAGTCTTTAACCTAGATTAATTTACAACTGCGATGGATTCTAATAATTGGCACCTGAACATAAATTGCTTTTCATAAATTAGATTAAGTAGGCATCATTAGAAGAGTGATTTTAAGCTGTGGGCAAAAACATTCCACAGATGTTTTGGCATGTTGATGAGGGAGTTTATCCCCTTTCCTGCCATCTCTGTTGTCAGTGTTTCTCCCTCACCTTGACCTCTCTCAATCTTACTTACTCTCAGGTCTTTGTAAACCTTTGAAATTCTTGGAGCCTTAATTGCTCCAGCTCCACTAATAGTTCAGCAGAGGACTCGCTCACAAGTACGGCACTTTGAGGAATGCTGTGGAATCTGCCAGTGAGGATACAAGACAAGACCTCGACACAATGTGTCTGCTGTTGTACCTTAATGAGCATTGGTGTCCTCACTGTGAATGTCACAACTACCAGAAGTTTACACCAATCACACTCCCTTCAACTCTTTTTTGAAGTCTTCATGGCACCCCTGAGGATGCCTCAGCTGACAGTCTTCTTTGTTCATAGATTTTTTTTCCTGCTGGTATTCTGCTGTTTTGAATACTGGACCACTGCTGCATTGTTGATGACCTAGACTGCTTTGCTTGTATCTATTCTCCTGCCTCCATAATGATAACCCATGGGCTAGTCGTAGTTCGATTTCTGAGGTTCAAAGAAGGTCCTTTCCTGTTGTGGAGACTGAAATTGAGACAGGTGGGGTTTGTAGCAATGTGCTGGCTAGGGAGGTGTAAATGTGTTAGACTGTTGCCAAGCCAAGTTCACCGATGGTATCACTGTTCGGATGTGGGCAAACATTAACAGTGTCGCAGTGGGAGGGAGCGCACCAGAGAGGGAGAAATAGAGAGCAAGAAAGACAGATTTCCTCTGTGTGTTTGGCATGATAGCACCAGGATTCCTTCCTCTCTTCTGCAGATTCCTCGTCTTCCGTCTTCTTCTGTTACATATTCTTCATCCAGTTTTTCATCTCACATTCCGCTCACTTTTTGGCATTGTCTGTTGAATCAAACATCTGATCCAGTGATGTCCGGTCATGGAGGGATCAGATCTTCCTCATTCATTTTTTTTAATTAGATATTCAAAGGATTTATTTTGAGACAATGTAGCATTGTTTTCAATGCATTTATTCTGTATTGTTGGGTTCTCACTTTATAGCGGTATACCTCCTTCCCACAGTCTGTGATTATGGGGCCCTGATGAGATGCTGTAAAAACAGGCTCCTGGTCTGGAATTCTGCAGGAATCTGTTCTCTTTTTCAGACCACAGTGGATCAGTTGTTCCAGAATTCGCGCCTGACCCGACAGATAAAGTGAAAGCTTTCTTGGGGAGAAAGTGGTTGCTCCCCGTAAACTGTGGAAAACAACTCTTCAAACACAGTTCCTGTGGGTCAGTGGCCTCATGGCCCTCTCTTCTCCCTTCTCTCCCCACGCTCACTCTTTCCCAGATGATTCAGTTAAGCAAACAGAGCCCCCCTCCTCTCAGGGGAGATGGCTGTCTCTATCATTTCCCTGTGACCACTTTTCACTGACAACCTTATTAGTCTGTCAACCCATACCAGCAGAAAAGGGAAAATTAATTAGCCGAAACAGAGTTTGAAAGCACAAATTTTGTGTTGTAAGTCATCAACTCTGACAATTACATTGGCGTATTCTTCTCTTTACCGTTCTGTGTTTGTTTAGGGTTTGTTAATATATCTCATGACTGGCAGGGGGTTGAGGGCAAAGCTAACTCTGCTGGGAGGAAACAGTAAAGATTCCAGATGAGTGAGTTCACGTTGGGTATGTACGAGTAGGCATACCTCAAATTTCCATGGAAATGGCTGCAGAGGAAAGCACAAGTCAAATCCTGCTGGTCCATACAGTACAAATACCCTGTTCATCCACTGTAAGCGGTTCCTCATGGGAAAATTGAGGGGAGTTGGACGAGATTGAACAGATACTGTAGTACTGTTAAATTAAAGACCAGTAAATCTCACTAAGCGTGTAGCCGGTTGTAATGAGAACATTTTATTTCAAACAATAGTGAGGAAACAACCTCTACAGTGGTCAGCATCCCTCCTGTGGAGTACCCTCAACACCTCTTACACATGACACACACACACACACACACACACACACACACACACACAACACACACAACGCACACACATGCCCATACACTGGCCCATGGAAGGGCCTTGTGTAATCAATCAGCTGACATACAGGCGGCCTTTGCAACAGTTCTCCAAGCAAACAGGGATTATTAACAAGATCACAGGGCTTTTGCTGTACTCTTTAATCCTGTAATTGGCTTCAGATTCATGCCACTGATCTGGGCCTCGCAAATGTAGAATGACCCTTTTATAACAATAGCGAGAGCTGCTGACCCCTCTTGCAGCCGAGCCCCTCGGTCGCTTAGATCCTTTATGGTACGCCTGGGAATCTGGAGCCTCCAGAGTGGAGCTCCTTAAGTGTGGAGCTTTGAACACAATGTCCCCTTTCTGTTCCACCTCTCCAGCACGCCAGTATTTCATGTCCCTTTTTATCATCCAGATATATTTTTTACTTCCTTCTCTCCATTCCATCTCGCTTGTACACATTTGCCTGACAAGGTCTCTGTCTCAACCATGCCTTCCCCCTTTTCCTTTCCTCTTGCTTGATCTTTCTCCCCCCTCTCCTCCTATCGCTGGTTTCTCCTCCTCCCTTCTCTCTCTCCTCCTGCCTCCATTCCTCTCCCTTCTCTACTCCCATTTTCTCTCCTACGTATCTCAGTCTCATCCCTCCTCTTCTTCCCTTTCTCTCTCCTCTTATCTTCTCTCACTTTCCTACTCCCTTTCTCTTATATCTCTGGTACTATATCGTCCTCTCACCTCTCTCTTTCCTCCTATCTCTGGTCTCTCCTCATCTCCCCCCCCCCCCCCCTCTTGTTATCTCTTCCTCCCGCTGGTCCCTGGTACTCCTGCAGGTCCTGGAGGGTACATCCAGCCCTGCCTCTCCCTCCGCATGAGGTCATGGCAGTTTGGCAGCACACTCAAAATGCAGAGGGAAAAAATGGCTAAAAACAGCTAGCAAGACCAACGGCGAGGAATGCAAACAAAGTAATCATAACCTAATCTGAGATGTAGAGAGAGGAGGCAAAGTGTCTGTCAGATGTGTTTAGCTAGCTCAGGAATGATGAGGGGTTTGAGAGGGATTATGTTAAGTTTGGACTGTCCTGAAATGTACCCTGTCACTTCTTGGCCTTCCCTGGCAACTGTCTCTTGTTGCCACTTGGACTGATGGCATAGAAACTAAGGGTGATCTGTTGGTCAAAGCAAATGAGATGAACTAGACTTAGTCTGGCTGCCAGGTGCCAGGAAGTTTGAACAAACAAAACACATCTACTTTTTTATAGAGCCTGATCGAAGCTCATCATCAAACTGTCCCCAAGAGCAATCATGAGTCCCAGAACATGTCTTTGAAGGCAGATTCATATTTCATGATCATCCATCACTCACAAACATGTGGATATGATTACAATTCCTCTTACTGACTTGAACCATTACTTTTTAATGCAACTGACTGAGGCTGACAGGATCCAGGCCCTTCAATTAAAACATGGATTTTCAACCATTACTACAGATTAGAGAGCTCCTCAGTCATCGTTCTGCTGTGCTGAGCACAGCAAATTAGACCATGAAATTTGTTGTATTTTGTCACTGTAGTAGCATCATGACAACAAACCTACAGTAGCTGTTAAACATTGCAATAACTTGTGAGGCAAGAACAGTCCTCCCAGAAAAACAGGCCCCACAAAGATCCACAGTTATAGGCAGAAAAAGCATGAAAAACCTTAAGATGATTTATAGAATTAAAAGGAACAATTTAATAAAGATACTTGTGCAGCTGTTACTTATCTCTCTTTGTTTTTTACATCTTGACCCAGGCTTAGAAGGGTGTTTACATTTCCTTTCAATGTTCATAATTCATAAAATAATTAAGTGTCAATCTCAATCTAACTTTTAGCACTGAATGTGATTTAGAATTTGGACAAACTGTTTTTTCTTCCATTTTTTAACAAGAAAAAATAGAAGAATCTGATGAGCAGGCTGAATTTCAGGAGTAGATCATTTTGATACCTGCCATGAAATTATCCTTTCATTTGACAGGTATCATCATAAGTTTGTTGATCAGACTGTTTCTTCCTAACCATATTTCAGTCCTTCAATTGCACATTGAAAAATAATCGAAGAATGTTGTGATCTAAACCCAATATGTCATGGCCTGTACAATCCTAACCCATGGGAGATATGAAACGTTAGAACTTCCAGAGAGAGAGAGAGAGAGAGAGAGAGAGAGAGAGAGAGAGAGAGAGAGAGAGAGAGAGAGAGAGAGAGAGAGAGAGAGAGAGAGAGAGAGAGAGAGAGAGAGAGAGAGAGAGAGAGAGAGAGAGAGAGAGAGATGAGAGACAGAAAAGGAAACGGACAAGTATTTGAGCAGAAAAGGAACAAATGTTCCGTAAAAGACTTGGTAAACAAGACTGAATATCTACAGCAGACCTCAGGGTGAACTCAGCTGTGAGGCCCTCATGCACATCTCCCACTTCTCAGTCCAGAGATTCTTAGCAGACAGGTGATTTTTAGAGGAGGTGTTATTGAGATGCTATCTATCTTGAAACCTGCAGACATAGACATATCCCCCATTTGACGCCTGATAAGTATGCAAACCTCACACTCACCTTTAGTCAGAACTTCAGGCATGACAGAGTTCAGTAAATGGGTGCGGTTTACGTTTCCCAGAAAGCACTGCAAGCACACCTGTCCCTCAGTACCCATGCTCACCTGAACACACGCGCGCACACAAACACACATGCACACATGCACAAACGTATGTACGCACACACACAGACAGAAACACTTAATACACACACACACACATACACACACACACACACACATGGCCGTGGGGGCACCTGAGTCCTGAATGGAATGTTCTGGAATGTATTTAGGCCCCTCCTCTGGAGGCACTCCCACAGGAACAATAGTGGTTGCCAGGTAACTAGACATTCTCGATGACAGGAACACTGTGGTCTAGTGACCAGTGACCACACACTGGAGCTGCTCATGCTGTGCTGAGGGGCAATATGTCTTTGTAAATTAAATCACCTCTCACTGCCAATTAGTTGTTCAGAACAAAGGATGCATAGACTACTGGGCTATGAAAGTATGAGTAAATGAACAGACAGCTTCACATGAGGACAGTCAAGAGATCTTCCCCCTGACTGCCTTCTTTGCTCACTGGATGCCTTCCAAGTCCATATCTGACAAACAGAGCAATGACACCGGCTGCCAGATCGCTCTGTCTCTTCTATCTGCAGCTGCTGCTCTGTCTCTGCCATCACATAAGCCGAGTTTACCAAGTGACATTCATCACTGACCACATTAATCACGAACAGAAAACAAACATCAGTTTGCATTATGTCTCTCTGATGCTCGTTAACAAGACATTTCCTCAGCATCTCACTAAACTGAGATTGAGAGAACAGATAAACCCAGGCCGACAATAACACTCTGCGCTCTCCTTCGACACGCCCAGTCTTCTAACCTCTCTTGCTGATCAACAGTATGATGAATTTCAACAATGGAGGAATTATCCATAGATGAACCTGAGTTGAACTATCACTAAGTGGAACCATTTCATTTCCAGCATCTGTCTCTCTGCCAGAGCTTCGCTTCTGGGATTTCACGGCTCTCTCCTTTTCTGCCAGAACTATGCTGAGGAGAGGAGAGCTCACTGCACGGGGAAGTGTTGTTTATCAAAAAAAAATGAAGGAGAAGGAAAGAAAAAAGAGAGGGAATGTGGCTTCTTTTCCTTCTGCATTCTTTCCTTCATCAGGAATTCACTGAGGTTTGGGCAGGCGGCTTTCTTTTATTGGGTTTCTTTCCTCTTCACTTGGGAAGGACAAGGCGGCCTGTTCTTGTCCTTCTATTTGCTGCCTGGAACTGCACTGCAGCCCAGACTGAGCTTTAGAGAAATCACAGACCTCAAAGAAACCCTAGCCCCACCAAACCCTGTTTAATCCTTTAAATGCCGCGCAACAGACAGAAACAAAGCAGCTCCTCACTCCCTGTGTCAGAAAACAGGCTCTAAGCCACTTTCTATGGGTGCTGAAAGCCATGGAGCTCATTTGAGTGAGCATAATAGTCTCAAGGCGGCCTGTCCACGGGCCCGAGACGGGGGGTTTTGTTCGCCAGAGTCGCCTCTTTCAGTGGGTGACAGGGAGATGAGGCAACAGCAGTCCTAATGGGATTCCAGCCACCTCGTCCCGCCTCTATTACTGCGTTGGATGTATTGTTTTCTGCAGAGGTTAATCCATGGCTGATTGAGGCCTATGAATTCCGCAGACAAGAGATTGGTCAGTGTTTTTTTACAGCTCCAAACACATTGGCACACATCATCCTCTCTGACAATGCCCACCAATGACAACTGTTTAATTGCAAACTTATCTGAGGGTATCCATGGCAAACAGACTAAGCCCCAGAGGGCATCAGCACCAGGGAGACTGGGCTGATCACAAAAGCATTGCTAATGCGTGTCTGTTTATAATAAGATCGCTGGAGAATCCGAAACACCCCATGCATCGCCAAAGAAAACACTGAGAAAAACATCAGCTCTGTCCCTGACAGCAGGAATCTATTTGGGAGAAGCTTAAAAAAACAAAGGCAACTTTGGAAAGAAGGCTTTCAGGGGTACATGTTGATAGTGTACCACAAACACAAGCGACACACCCAATACATGTCTGAAGCTGCTCATAGTACACCACAAAGTAGTCAGGATGCAACAAGTGCTGCGTTTATGTGTGTGTATGAGTATAATCCTTTGGCACATCTTAGAAGAAGTGCATTTAATAACCTTGACATCCAAAGGCTATCTTTCCATTCACACCCACCAGAGTGAAAAAAGAGAGAGAGACATAGGAGTTAAACAGCATGTGTGTGAGTGTGAAACTCCACCAACTTGTTGCAACTAGTCATTGCTACATCTGTCAATATCAGTTCTGCAGCCAATCACACCCAGTTCTCTTCCTCAGTTCTCTTCCTCTCCCCCTGCAGTGTTTTCCTCTTCCCTATCTATCTGACTCACCAGAAAGCTCAGGTCAGAAAATAAATCAACATTAAACCAAACCATCTACCTACTAAGAATGGGAAGAATTGTTTTCCATACAGAGATACCTTTAAATAGAAGCTGGCAACATTTGACTTCAGTCTGGTTTTGGTTGTTGCTTCTTCAGGCTATAAAATGGATGGATGCAGAGGATTTCAAGTCTGACACCCCGTCTTCCTGTTGTCTTCTGATGTGTGAGTCTCAGGGCCTCAGACAGCCTCTGGTGACACACTCATCTATGAAGACTCTCATGAGAAGAACCAGTTGGCTGAGCCCAGCACAGACAGACTGGAATGCAGCTGTTTGTCCCTTCATTCAACCTCCTTCCAATCATTTCACTTGTGTACATCACAAGTGATCTTACCTAACAGAGATCTGCCTGGGCTCACTGACACTTGGACTGGAACATGCTTGGATCGTACACACTCAGTCAAGGCCGCAAATATCACTTAAATAAAACGTAGTTCACTTCTCCATTTCTTCCTCTCTCCATCTCTCTCTGTACATTCTCTTTCTCTGACACATGCAGATACACATACAGGCCCACAATACAAAGCATTTTTGGGAGTTTTAATTACATGAGGGAGTCCAACTGTGTATGTGCTGCAGCCTGAGTACAGATGTTGAGGATAAATCATCCATAGAAGCAGGCTGTTAATCAGGCTGTCCGGCCGGGTCCCATGCAGCATGGCGGAGGTCTGCGGGTCTAGCTCCCCCAGTCTACTCAGCCTGCTGAAGAGCCAAATCACATCCAGCTGACATTATGCAACTCATCCTCCATAAAGCCCAAACATTTGATTCAGTGTCCATCAGCAGCCATTGTTCCCCATTTATATTCATTGTCAGTTAAACAGACAATGTCTTTTGATTTAGACCTAATCGTATTTAAAATAAAGGATTTGGGGTTACTTTTCACTTTAGGTGCATCTGTCTCAGATAAAGAGCAGTCGTTCTCAAATAGTGGTTAAATGTCTGCTTTCCTAGATGTCTGTATAATGTTGTGTATCTCTAAGCCCAGCTCGTGGGCTTGCCACATGCCTACACCCCTCCTACGCTGGGCCCTCTGAGCATGGAGGTGTCGCTGCGTTATGTTATGCTTGGCAGGGTGGTGAGTGAGTGTTTGCTTAAAGACTGCCTGTTAACCAGCTCTAGCACAGCCCAGAAGCAGCAGCACTCACCTAGTGTGTCAGATGCCTTGTCATCCCACAACACACACGCTGACAACACAGCCCTCTGTGATGGTTATAACTCTCTGTTCGCCCCTCTTGCTTCCCCTCCCTTTCACTCTCCCTCTTTCGCTGTCTTTCTGACTCTCTTTCTTTGTCCCTCCCTCTTTCACCCCCCATCAGCAAACTTTAACCTGTGAAGAAACCCAAACGGCACAAATCCAGCTCAGATATATCAAGCATCAAGAGCTTCACAATAACATACACTACCTGACCTTTCTGTGTTTGTGCTCTCAGCTGGGTGGTGTGAATCTGGGAGACTCTGCTTCGCAGCAGCACAACGACCCTGAGAAAGACAGAAGGTATGAAAACTGCTGGTTCAACTGAGGATGAAAAGATATGTTGAATTTCTCAATCTCTGCTTCGTAACCCCTACACCTATCTGTGAACTTATAGAGGAGTAAATATACAATTGATGCAACATCACACAGCATAACAAAGACATGAAACAAGCAAGGAGGGGGGCTTTCAGGGTGGTTGGGGTGGAAGTTGAATTTACTTCAGCTGGATCTTTGTTTCTGGTTCTCTCTCTTTCTATTCATGAGTCGCCCAGTTGCCATGTGACAGGGGGATGGCTCTGGTGCTGAGCCATGGAGCCTGGAGGCCTGAGTCACCAGTGCTGCCCAGAGACAGCAGAGACTCCGCACAGAAAAGACTGAACTCTGTGACCTGAATGTGCTGTCATTCTCAGCACAGAAACCCTGCATAGTTCTCAGTCTCTCCTCACTGTTCTTGTTTTCTCACTTTTTTAGTCGTCTCAATGTTCTCTCTTTCCCTCCTCCTCACCCCTGATTTATTCCTCTCCCACCCTCTCTTTTCTCACCTCGCTCTTTTTTCTTCTTCCAAGCAGGGGGTTTTCCCTCTTGTTCTTTGTTTGTAATGCCAGGAAACTTCACAAGCGCATTCAACAAGACAACACGGGAAGACAGGAATGTCAGTGACATTAAATGCAGACCTTTAACTCCAGAACTCACTGCTCTCTGATCATTGATACCCTCCTATACACATGCCACAGTGTCATATTCATCTGGGTCAAGGTAGAAGAGGCCCATACCTGTAAAGTTAAAACTATGCATTAGTATCCCTCCACAACACGCCACACTGAGCCTTCTCTCTCTCAGATCCACCAGGACGTATATGTTCCCCTTAGTTACAATCCACTACATACCCATGCAACACAAACAGGTGCAATAGCATTCACAGGAGTGTGTCTCCAGGTTTTCAGGTCAATATGATTTAATTTACAGTACAGTCATAACAAAACATATAGGATACTTCACCTTAGGAGCTGGCTTTAGAAAAGCCCAGTGCAGGCTACTCAAATAAAGCCCAGATGGCGAAGGGTGACTGGGAGTGTAGCCAGGTATTGAATCTTCATCGCCTCTTGAGAATCCCACCAAGAGAGCCCATTAGTCAGAGAGCTGCAGTATCATCTGGAGGGGCATGGCAGACCTCTGGATCTTACCTCCAGACACCCTCTGATCTCTCACAGGAATCACAGCTCTGACTCCAGTGAGGTCACCTGTAATGAACCACAATGTGTAAGATGCCCTAATGAGCAACATACACAAAGAATGCTATTAATAAAGATGAATCAATCCAGTCTTTGCAAGCACTTTGGAAACATGTACAAACATAAAAGAACAAACGTTTAACAACCCAAAGGAGAGAAGCACCCTTATTTAAAGAATCTGGAAACACTTTTATGTTAATGCTAATTAAAAACACATTGCACACTGTATCACAAAGTAATTTGGTATGATAGGTTTCTCTCTTGTGTGAGAGAAAAATAGGAGAGAGACTTACTGTGTGTGGCGGTCACAAAAGGTATGTGGCTTTGGAACACATATATGTAGGTTAAGTCACTGATTCCTTCTCTCAGATCACAAGACTGAATCACTATGAGCTAATCTGCTGTGCTAAACCATTATAAACATTAAAGAAAACAATCCCAAGTAATACATATCCTCATGGTGCCTGGGGTGGCAGCACTGTCTGAGCCAATCAGTCCATTCTGAAATTATGACTGAGGAGAGACAGACAGAGAGAGAGAGAGAGAGAGAGAGGCCATTGATAAATCACAATTATCATCAGAGTTATACAAGCACAACAGGGAGATCAGAGAAGATACTGAGATGATCATCAATATGGAAACTATTAAAGATTCTCTTGACTGCAAATCACAGATGTACCATTATTTACCATCATTCAAAGTAAGTTGTAAACATGATCAGTTCCTTCGTAAATGTATGTAAACCAATAGCAAGAAATATGTGAAGGATGGTGGAAATATGGGAACATATCACTCTGTCACCGGGGTAAATGTTGTGAAAACACTACAGCTGAATCTGTTGTTAATAAAACATTAAATGCCATGATTCTATTATTGTACCATCTTTGATTGCTTAAGATCATCATGTTACATCCATAACATTTTATAATCATCATAATCAACTTTTAATCACATCAAATAAACGTTTCCATGACAGGAACAGGAATGAAGGGAGTGTGTACTCAAGATTTAAATAGACTCTGGAAGTCACTCATTAATTCTCTGCTTCTCTTTGTCTTTTTTAAATGTAATTTCTTCTTCTAGATTAATTTTTCATTGCCTTTCATTTCAAGAGAAGCTTGAGGAAAAGCTTGGACAGAAGTCCCAAGTTCCCTCAAATGACCCGTCACTCGCCCTTCTGGAACAATGAGAGTGCATGCTGCCAAGCAAAATCATCTCAACCACAATCTCTGGAAAAATGCTGCTCTTTAAAAACAGCTATATCTATGGCCTCTATGTTCAAGCATCCTCTGCAAGCTAAGTAATCCCCAGAGAGCCTGCAGAAGACTCGGTCTTGGCAAAGATTAATATGTTAACTCTCATTCTATGGCTAATACCACCACTAATGGTCCTATTAACACACATATGCTAGCAGTAACTCATCCTATTCAAGTCATATTAGGCTTTTAGCACACATCGTTTTCAGCACTTTTCTTCTTCAACAACCCTTCCGTTTTCATCCCACGTTCTGTATTTAGTGGGCTTTGTACTGATGGATGGTATAAATGTAAATCCACTGTGAGCTGTGGAAAGGAATTTTATTGAAAAACATGTTTTTCGTCGCAGCTCATAAGCAGGAGACCAATACCATGTCCTAGGATTATTTGATCTAATATTCTATCTGTTGTTGTGTCTAAGAGTGTGTTGTGGGGTGGAGGGATGGGATTGGAGAGAAATATAATAAGATAATAAAGAGAAAAACTGTAAGATCAGCAGAGATTAACTGACAGGAAGAAGGAACCCAAACACAGTCATTATTCACTTTATTTTCCTATTCTCATGTTTTGCTGAACATATTATTTCCGTTAGTGAAAATAAATAGCAGAGCCAAGGGAGACGTCATTGATGGAAAAGAAGATATCAAGTTGACATCAGGTTGACAACATTCATGTCAGCTAATCTCTGTGTCAACATCCTTTATTCAAGACCTAGCTCTGCCCATCCCCATCCTCTGTTTAAGTATTTTTTATTCCTCCTTTTGCTCCTACACTCCTGCTATGGGAGGGACAGAGCTTATATTGTTGTCAAGCCCTCCACCTCACTCCCTTTTTACAGTGGCATGTTATAGGACACGAGGGAGCATCTGGTAAAATAAACGGCCAAATATAAAATGGATTGTAGCAAAACGCTGGTGTTGGACTGACCGGCTCCACCCCCAGCTCTGGAGTAGTTGCTGCTGCTGCTGCTGCTGTGAAAACCATAGGACTATGTTGGTTTCTCCCCATCCACACTTTGCGGCTGAGGGCCATGTCACTGACTGGTCTGGGACGGATGGCCTCATGTGGAACGCAGGAGTCAGATGAACTGGTGTCACCTTTCCAATTAGTGGGAGAGACCATGACCAGAGGGCGGAAGAGAGGGGGAAGGGAGGGGCAGGAAGGAAGGAAGGAATGAAGGGGAAGAAGAGAGGGGGAAGGCTTCTTGAAGTCAGTGTGAAGGTCACTCACTCAGTCGCACCCCGCAGTGTGAATTTAGGCCTGGCTTGTTAATGTATGTGTGTTTTTACACTGGCCTACTGAGCTGTTTCAAGGCCTCAGCGGGGATCTCCTGAGCGCACAACAGAGACAAAAAAATGCACACGCTATAATAATAACACAGACAAAGGAATAACCATACTTTCACTCAGACAGTTTTAAACACTGGGAAAACATTCTCACAGGGACTGAATGGTTGAATCCCACAGTGCTTCTCTCTCAGCTCTCGGCTGTACATCAATACAAAGTCTCCATGATTTAAAATGACAAGGCCAGAGTCAATGGTATCAGAAGCCTGTCCTCAGTTTATGTGCTAGACTATGTGCTGTGTGCGAGTGTGTGTGTGAGAACACACAGCTGGTTTTGATATGAACAGGACTGAAAGAGCAAGATGTATCCAGCTTGCCAAAGGCAGTAGAACCAAAAGGGGTGCAGTTGGCTTTCAGAACAAGTCATCCACTTCTAACAGCACACAGCCTCACACATCTATAACTTCTATGATGTTCCTGTTATACAGAGTGCTTGAATAGAGGCTCTGAGTGGTGTATGTGTGTGTGTATGTGTGTCCATGTGTGAGTCAGCTCCTAGGATGAGACAGAGTGGGGAACAACTCCCAGGCTGAGAGAAATCACCACCTTAAGACAGACATCCATCACGCCACGTCACATGCTGCAACCCCTCCCCTGCTCCAGGCTTCCCTGCAAAGAGTCCCCAGCCAAGGACAGAGGAAGCTGGGTACAGATGCCTAGCAGCAGCTGCTCTCCTCTAACTCTACCACAGCATAGCAGAGACTGCCCCCTGGGATGCCCCATGTGTGACTGTCTCCTGTTAGTTCAGCCTGGACCCAGGCCCGCTGCAGCACACTCGCAAAACTGACCGCACGTGTGCCCTGACTCATGCAAGACCACAAGAAGTCATTCATGGAGGACCAGACAGGGATATTTATGTTTAGGGTAGCAATGATTTCAACAGATGTTTCTCCAGGGTCCAGTTTGGAGCTTTGCTGTGGTGGTGATGCTCCTCCAAGGTCAGTCACCTCTCCTCCATCATAATCTCTCTTCAGAGTGCCATCTACCATGAACGAAGAGATGACAGAACAACAGAAGGACAAGAGTCCATGTAGGACAACCTGTAGTTTAATTGAAAACAATTTGGAACAGCAGCTGAATTTTTATAGTTCAGCTAGCGTCCGGTTGACGGTATTTTCCCTAATATTTACTGCCAATGTCAACTGGAAACCTGGAGCTTTAGCAGCTAAACGTCATGACAGTATTTCTGAGACAAATGGGAGAAAATATACTGAAAAATATGTGCTCAACCAAATGCTTAACTGTCTTTATAACTTTGATTTGAGCCAGTCTGACAAATCTAAAATAAATAAATACATTTTACTAAAGTTATTTGTCGATGATCAAAGTGCTCTGATTGTCTTTGAAAAAAGTCCAGAAAGGAGGCATTTAGACCAAAGCAGAAGATGACCTACCCCTGCCAGGCTAGAATCAGAAGCAGCCCAGTGAAAAAGCAAACTCAGTCAAGGACCAAAATTAGAACATGAAGAACATTGCCATCTAGAGGTCAAACTTAAATCTGTAAAAAAACAAAATATAATATATTAAGGAGTATCGTATTTAAAGATGTTTTATTAATTTATAATACAAGCTTTAAGTAGACCACATCACATTTTAGTTTTTTTTTTTTTTTTTACATTTATTCATATTCAGCTAAATTTCATAGCAGTGACGTTGGTTTACATAAACACTAACCAAAGGACACTCAAAAGGAAGGAATCAAAGAATCCAGACTGTTTCCATAGAAACCACTGCTGAACTGCCCTCCCACAACCTGTATCACACTCAGTTTTCACACGTACACCATCACACACACTCAGCTTTCACACACTCAAACAGATGTCCTAGAACACTGAAACTTCAGTGCTCTTCTAAAACACACACACATGTATTACTCATTCTTCTCTCTCAAACATAAAAGATTAATCTAAAAATAATATGCATTCCCATACATAATGTACACATGAACTAACCCCATTTTTAGACAATTATTCATTTGACAGGAGTCAGTCAATAAAACTGAAGAAACAATACCAATACAAGATCAAACTCTACAAATTTCAATATTAATGATATTACTGAATTCCACGATCAAAGGCAAAAAAATTTTTTTGACAGCATCCAAATAAAAAGGTGAACTACCACCACAGTTTCTCTTATCCTCCTATGATGGCCTTTCAGATAAATTCATTCCCGGTCTCGAGCCCTGATGTCCACAAGGAGGCTGTGTACTTGCACAACTGATGTTCCCCGGGCCCTTCCCCTCTCAGCCCACCTTTAACTGGCTCTTTGTGTTGGTTCCCTTACTCCTTATATTAGACAAGGAGTGGGGTCCCCAAGGAGTGGGGTCCCCAAGGAAGCAGGGAGTGCAGACAGTCGAGTAAATATTCCACAGAATCAGAATTGCAAACCAAACCACACTTAAAAAGGTCACTCGAGACCGAATCCTCTGGTATTTTCCTTGTTTTCTTGCCAAGTAAAACCACATAGTATGGCCTTGCAGGGGTCCGTTAGATTTTCCTAGATCTTCTTAATCCTCAAGGTGATCAGCATCCTACTCACAAACACTCTCTTTCGATCTTACACGCACACACACGTAAATGTTGACACAGCTGCCCCTCTATAACTTTGAAGTATTGGTCCAAGTCCAGGAACAAACATGAGTGCACAAACACACCACACCAACTGTGCTGTGACAGATAAAGCAGCCCCCCTTCCTCTCCCCCATGAGTGTGAAGCATGTACGTTCTAGCTCAGATGAAGAGGGTGGCACTTCTACCAGTAATAGGATACACTTGAGTCCTCTAAAAGATGGTTAAGGAGATGGGAAGATTAAGACCATACCAAAAAAGTACAAGACACACTTTCAAATAAGCTACAGAGTTAAGTGCAATGAGAGAGGATTAATACCGTTCTAAGAGACCCGATGGGATCTTCCATTTCATTATTTATTAGGAGAAATATGATTTGCTATGGGAGTAGTAGCAAAAGCATAAGCCCCAGGTTGGATCAACACCCATCCTATGCCCATAATCAGAAGTATAGAGTTCCAGAGGCTGTTAGTTTGCAACCCAGCTTCACATGGGAGCATGTTATGTACACATTTCAAAACACGGTCTTAGGACACAAATAGAAAGGCAAAGTTTGGCAAATAGAGGAAAAAAAGGTCAAAAAACTATAATTTTGATAAATTGGCACAAACAAAAAAAATCCTAAGCCTCTGGTTGGGCAAGAGTGCAACAAACGTGGGTGACAGTTCCCAACAGTCCTCAAAACAGTCCTCAAAACAGTTCTCCTGCGATCATCCCAAATCCATGGTTGAAAGGCCAAAGATAGGCAGAGAGGGTGGGGGCATGTGGGGGAGGTGAAAGGAGGAAAGGACTGGTTGGTTGTTTTCAATATTTTACAAGAGCAGACAGCAATTGCTCTCGGTGGTCTTCTCTCTGTTCCTCTGACCTACACGGACGACAGAAACTTGGTGAGACAACAGCAGTGAGGCCACAACAGGGTAGAGCAAATATCACACCACATGTCAAGCTCCACAGAGCCAGCACACTACTACTCTCTCTTTACCAATGGCTCTGAAAGAGAAGTAAATGGACAGACAGACAGGTGTAAATGGGTTGGCTGAAACTGAAGAAGAGAGGGAAAGAGGGAATCTCACCATGAGAGTTGGGCTCTGGCAGCGTCTCCCTGGCAACCAAGTGCATGACAGTTGTTCGGCCAGGGGGCAGCTTTAAAGCTTTGCATTAAAAATATAAAAAAGCACACAAATGGATTATAAATCATTATCCTTCACAATACATATTCATGTTATAATTCCTTAATTAAAGAGGATTATATGTGTCAATCATTCCAATTCTCATATTTTTGATTAATTCATAAGACTGTTCTTAATTGCTCTTTTTCATTTATTCTTCCAGAGGACACATCACATCTTTGTAGTTTACTGTTAGCTTGGCACACCTGTACAGGGTATGTGATTATGTGTGTGTGTGTGTGCGCAGTTGTACCTCCCAGGGTGACATTGCCATGCAGGAAGCGCCCCTGGAAGATGAGGCGCAGGATACTGGGGCTGCTCACCTGCTCCTCCTCCCATCCTGTCAGGAAGAAGGATGACAGAGAGGGAAAAGAGAGAGGACAGAGAGATGGAAGAAAAGAATAAAAACATTTCAGAGCAGGGACAGACAGATCTCTGAACTTCGATGTGTGAAAACTGGTAGTGACATCAGAAACAGCACGACAACAACAAATAGCTCCAAAAAATGAATCACTCAATTCTGCATTACAACAAGTCAGTGCTGCCTTATACCAACTGTACAGAAGCTTACCCAAGGGCCAGTTATCAAAGACGTGCTTGGCGATGTCAGTGGCCGAGTCGTTGGGAGAGAAAGTGAAATCTTGTGTCTTACCACTCACCAAGATCAGACGAAGATTCACCTAGGAGAGCAGAAACCAAAATCATAATCTGTAGGCCACAGAAATGCAGCATAAATAATCCACAACGTTTCAGCCCACGTTTCAGACTAGCATAACGATGTAAAGGAGCGTTCCGCCTAATCACATGGCATCCTTCCATTTTGTCTCACCCCAAATGACATGAGATGACCTTCAGAAACAGCAGCAGAAATGGGCATTCCTTCCTAATTAGATTTCTCCAGAGCGGATCTCAGCCCTTTGACTGAAGCCGCTTCATTCAGACAGGGCTTGCAGTGAAGTGAGCCCTATAGTCAGATGGTCAGAGACAGCAGAGATAAGGGTGGTGCTGTGTGTATGTGTGTGGGGGGGAACACTAACCCCTCAGTTCCCCAGGGCTAGGGGCTCCACTCCGGGCTGTCGGCCTAATGCGATAACCCCAGGTGTCCCAGACAGCCCTGGGCCACATTATTAAATTTACATGGCCAATGCGTAACTCTGGGGGGTAGTAGTGGTGTGTGGTGAGAGAGAGAGGGAGAGAGCGAGAGAGAGAGAGAGAGAGAGAGAGGGAGGGGGTCTTCCAGACAAGGATTTTCCCTCGTTCCATCCTCATCCCCCCTCCTCGACAGCTAAGTGAGTGTGAAGCCCTTTTTGACTAAGTGAATATTTGTATCAGTAGCCATAGTAATAGCACCTGAAGGGTGTCTCCTTGTGGCTAAAGACAATTTCTTCTTTGTTAGTCTTTAACAAAAATGCCAAGTAAAACTCACTTGTTTGCTTATATTGGGAATGTAAATGCACTTTTGCCTTTCTTGGATTTCAGTGGCACACTGGTTTAAATTACATCATCTATTTTCTGAGTGCAGTTTGGCTTGGAATAAATGCACTCGTTGAAAATTAAATGGAGAAAAACTAAACAAGGTAAGGAAGTTGGTCCAGGCACTGCAGAGCCACGTCCATTAAGGCTGGCTACTCCTCACACAGCCCCACAGAATGGACTCCAAACACACAGATGAGATTGTAGGACGTTTCATATTGGCCAAACAGTCAAATCTATTCCCCTGGGTTTAAAGTAACAAGGGAAAGGGTGACAACCAGCCATACACGGTCAGCCAACACTAGTCAGTGTCTGTCTTAGAAAATGAGGAACTCATGTTCAGAAAGAGGTAGTGAGAATTATGTGATTTCCCGTCAGATGTTATTAAGGGGAGGGGGCTGCATAATTGCGCAATTCCTAAACACACTCTACAATTACATTAAAGGCTAACAAATTTGGCTAACACACAGGCTAACACATTGCAGCTCAATAGTTCATAAAGCAGACTGCAGCCCAGGTCAGTATCTCCATGTGCTCTGAAGCATCACCAGCAGAGGCTGAACCCTCCTCACTCCTGGTCCACATCTCACAATCAGTTCACGGACTGTGTCTGCCACTACCACTGGCTTCCCTTCAATAATGTATCAAGTTGGATATCAGTCTAGCATCCAGTAATCAGAAAAACGTATTGGAAATATTAGCTTTTCACCACTGCCGATACTTGATAGCTTTTTTTTAGGAGAACAGTGAGCAAATACATGGAATACAGTCCGTCTAAATCCACAAGCGGCCTATATGCTCATTTGAGCAGAAGCATTCTATGATGCCAAACGGGGCATAGAGAACAAAGAGATTGAGCCACAAGCTGTGACTTCAGGACAGGGCCTCACATGATCTGTTGACAAACAAATGGCCTCCCCTTCCCCAGCAAACCCACCCCCACTGTTGAACTGGTTAACCTCCATGCAGGGTTACATACCCATGTCATCATTAACAAGCTTTACCCCCCGCCTGTCTCCATCATCCACCAAACCTCATCCCTTTCATTCTCAACCAAACAATGTAAATCTGCCCAGCTGCCCTTGGTAACATCAGGAATATGAGAACAAGAACAACAAGCTCCACATTCATTCAGCTGGGAATATACAGCAGTAGTCTACCATCTATAAAACATAACAGAAATAGCCTCATAACCACAAACATGAAGATGAGAGGATGTCATCTGAGCATATGACAACTAAAACTGTACAACAAATTGTTCTTAAAACCTTTTTCTATTCCAATAATTGCTAACAACTACACAGGCTCTTGGTTATTAATCTAGTGTACAGTATTAAAAAAACTAAAGCCTATGAATGTTACAGGAACTGGATTTTTTTTGTTGTTGGTAGGAACTAAGAAGTAAGACTGCCATTTGAGGTGATGTGAAACAGATCAGTCGGCTAGGGGCCTAACCTTGGGAGAAAAGTAGGGCAATCTTTAAATTGAGAATTGACAGATGGTGTAGCTCACAGAAACAGTAGCTATGATTCTGTTTGCGAGGGTGTTTACGTTAATCCCTTTGCAAGCCCCCACCCCAATGAACTCTCAGAAGAATAACATCACACACTTTTGTACTTACAGCGACCGATCAGGGATCTTTGACTAGTTTCTCTGCGATCACTCACCATATCTAGGTCCCTTTGAGTGCTCATGGTTTCAAGAAGGGTCTTGACTTGCAGTAGGAAGTGATGCGCTCCGCTGGTAGAGACGGGGCCAAAGCCCTGGCACAAAGAGCGCTGTGTCTGAAACGTTCCACTACTCTCTCCCCTTTGCTTTCTCTGCTTTCCACAGCCTGGCACCGACTGAAGTCGTTTGTGCTAGGGCCCACATGTAAATTAGTCACTGAAAAAATCTAGCTAACGTTACAGAACACAGAATTTTTGCAGTGACGAGATGAATGACAGCTGTCTGTCAAAACAGATACCAAATCAGCTAACGTTAGCTGGCTAGATACTTAACGTTTTTTAGTACAAATTAGCTGAACGAGTTAACATTAGATGGCTAACTAGCCAATACGACCTCTTGCCGGATGATTAAAGCAACCACGACAAACGACAATAACAGCAGAATAAAATTACAGAACAACCAGTTAAAACTACTGGGAAGATGACAATCCACTAAAACACACTAGCTAGCCAGTAACCAGCCAGTATAGCTAGCTGAAGAAAAAAAATCGGACTGCGGCAGAACGAGAAGCTACGCTAGCTAGCTAACTGATGGGAGCTACGTAAAGAACACCCGCTATCCTCGGCTAATTTCCATAAAAATCTTTAAATTCCATTTATCCGTCCAGTATCTCAGCAATACTATGAACTTCAGCATCAATTTTTTTAAACCATTAATCTATAGAAGGGTTCTATTGATAAGAAAACATCGACTATACTGCTTGTCGAGCAAATAATAATGGCAGGGCATTTAACGACGCCGGAAATCAGCTGGTTGTAAACATAAGAAACGGAAGTTTTGCTTTTAAATTCCATTATGATAGAGAAATTGCAACTTTCGTGTTGTAAAATAATTCTATATTTTTTCCCGGAAAGTTTCTCACCTAGTCTGTTTTAGTTGCGTTTTAAGACATTATAAACCTGTTAAAACGTGTCATTCTTTTGTTTGTTGGATTGGGATATTGCGCTAAAACAATTACCAATGAACTAATTTCCATGGAAATTTATTGACAGTTAAAACATTTGCATTTTATACAGCAGCGTATTGGTCTCTATTGTAACAGTTACAGATGATATATTTTCATCAGTTAGTACACTATAAATGTAACCATACTGAAAACAAATCTTAAGACCAGGATGCCTGTAAACATTTAGTAATAAGTTACAAAATACGCTGTTAAAGACGTTGCTTGAAACTGGAAACACCACAACATTTTAAATCACTTAATGTTCTAGAATATACAATATTTGCATAACAAAATTAGTATATCTCATATTCTGCAAGTAAAAAAAGCAACAACCTGTTCTCAGAGGTTGACCCGTGGTCGCCTCACAGTTCCTTGTTTACACCTGCAAGCTATTGGATGCCTCTGCAAAACCGTATCAAGAAGCTCCCAGACCTGAACAATTAAATACAACTTAAAATGCCATTGAAAGCACACTCAGAATACCAAGCAAAAATACAAACATCAGACGAAGATTAACCTTAACAATTAATAATCAATTGTACAATAGAAATTATATAACTCATACAACAGAAAGGCACAGGATGAATACCACAAGAGAAGGTATATAGAAGAAAAATATGACAGACCCCCATCTACTTTACATCTAAACAATAATATACATTCATGTCATCAGATCTATAAAGACTATAGTATAAAGAGAGAGATGACCACATAAAGGCAAAACTGTCATTTATAAGACAATTTGAAATATTAATAGTTATGTACAAAAATATACATATAATCCATCCATTATATTACATAGCCTTGACCAATTGAATAAAAGTATACTTTCAAAGGCATAATATTGGGACGATAACAAGGATCAATTTAAGTTTATTTGATCCCATCTCACGCTCTCTCAGTAGTGTCAGTGTTGGACAAACATAAGCAGCCTTCATTACAGCATCATTGTACCTTTATATAGAAATGTTTGTATTTGGTAGAGGTTTATATTATGGTGCAAAAATAAGTTAATTTAACAATCTCATTGAGACTTTTATGGCCAGCAGCAGCCCTTTCAGTAACTTTGAAATGCAGCATACATAAAATTGTATGTATCCAACAAAATAAACATGCATGTATCTGTATAAATATTTTAATCATCTTATGATAAGAAAAATATTATCTTTTCAAAATGGTTAATTCCCTAATTTTAATTGTGCCCCCCTTGTGGGGGGGAAATCTATAATTTGTTTCATTGTCAAAAATCAATTTAGTGCAGACTAAATTCTGTGTGGTCTGACCAGATTATCATAAGCACTTTGTGTTGTCCTATTTTTTTTTAGCAAAATCTGAACGTGTTAGGATACAAAAATTATTGACCTATTTCATTGACTAGAAGACAGAAAAATTGACCTGTTTAAGTGGTATCATGCACAGCAAAGTCAGAGGATAACTTTCATTTGTGAAAATGGCTAAAGTAAATAGCTCAAGTTAAAAGGCACTATAATAGGAAAAGGACTTAGGTGGAGGTCTGCACCACTTGAATGAAATCATTATGGAGAGAAATGACTGTCAATGGTTAGATATGTAACAATTTGGCATGTTTGTTAATTTGTGTTGGTTAATAATATTAACAATAAGTATAATAATTCACCTTAAAATATATTACTGTACTACTGGTCCTTTTGATGTGCTTAACATTGTGATGCCCTTTCCATTCAACCACTCTTGACACATAACATGAATTACCCAATGAAAGGGACAGGTTAAAACACTGTCTTAGCGCAATACTTTTATCCCTAACTGATGAAATTGAGGATAACTTCATCCATGTAAACCTAAAATACTATGATAGAGTACTGGAGTACTGCTAGTCCCTTCCTCTTCTAGGGCGTCATGCCCTCCACCTCACTGTCATCATCTGCAAGATAGATGGGACTCTTGGATCGGTGAACCGGCTCAAACTTTCCAGAGTTCTGACTTGCTTCTGAACTGTTCCTGATGCCATAACCAAAATATATGACGAAACCTGAAAAACCAGATGGAATCAGGAAGGAGAAAGAGACAGTAAGTTTGTGAAATATGTGGACAACCCTTTCAGCTTCTAGCCACACAAATGTCAAGAAAACAAGTTTAACAGGTTTAGAAGTTAAGGAATAAATGCTTGATTTCACAAACCTATTGCCATCCACACTGCAAAGCGAATCCATGTAGTTCCATCCAGTTGCATCATGAGGTAGATATTGACAAAAATACTGACTAATGGCAATACTGGGAGTAGTGGTACCTGTGGAATAGAGGGGGGGGGGGGGGGGGGGGTTAAAATATAAAATAAAACAAAACACTAGTTCAGCAGGCAAAGGGGGAAACTTTGTCAGATACTGTGTGGAGTTTCTGTTGAACTTGAGTAAACATGGAAAACGCAGGCTGGGTATTTGTACATGACACAGTACCTTGAAAGTAAGAGCCTCTCTGCTCTGAGGCTGTCTCCAGATGATAACCACACAAACGAGGGAGGAGAAAGAGAGCACTGCTGCAATTGTGACCCAAACGGGTCGGCCCTCCACAACCCACTCCCCCCACACGGCCAGGACCACACACAGCACGGTGAACAGCACAGCTACACAGAGAAGATGGGATGGGAGGAAACCAATGTTAAGCAAATACTAATAATGTACTTTATCCCAAAATTGTAAATCCCAATATTTCCATAAAAATGTACTTGCTATACTCCTGCCGTGAAAGCAGAGGGAGGGGACTCACAGACGACAGCAGTGGTGACGTATACGATGAGGCCAGAGGTCTTGGTTGGGATGTCACAGCTGGGCAGCAGCAGCATCTTGTAGGTGAACCTCTCTCTCAGGGGCCGGGTCTCAAGGCCCTCGTTGCTGAAATCGTCCCCACTGTCTCCCTCAACCATGGCTGCCTTTTCAGGCCCTGCCAGGTCCACCAGCTTCTGGCTGGGGCCGCTGATACTCAGGCTGCCTGGCTGGTACCTGGGGATATCCATACATGCATGAAAACCATAAACAGATAAACTGGCACAGTGGCCAAACATGCACTCAGATCTCATTGTGTATTAGCAAATGAGATTATTGGTTTAATTGTAGATTATAAAACTGAAAGTAACATCAGAACTGTACCAACCTGAGAATAAGCACACATACAGCCACAAGTGTGTATGCCAGAAGAGTTCCTATGGACATCAGGTCCACCAGGGCAGCTAGGTCAAACAGGAACGCCATAAGGGCTGAACAGGAAACACATTTCATGACTTCAGGCACAGTACTTTGAAAAAACTCTGCTTTAATCTTGCAATGAGATCATCGAGCAAACTGGAGACAGAATGTCAGACAGAATAAACACACCCGCTACAATTCCTGACACAATGGTGGCCAGCAGAGGAGTCTTGGTCCTCACATTCATGCGCGACAGGAAGCGAAAGAGCAAGCCGTCCTCAGCCATGGCGTAGATCACACGAGGCATGGGGAACATGGAGCCCAGCAGACTGGAGACAAAACCACGACAAATACACTCTTAAAATGTTATTAAAATCTTATTTAGAAAAGTAATGAATTGTATTATTGGAAAAAAGTCACTTTGGCACAAGGAGATGCTAAATTCAGCATTGTGAGAGGGCTCTCAGGAGAGAGTTCAAAATTCAAAATGGTTAGAATTAGAAAATAAAATTAGGATGGAATTTAAACATTTGCATATGGGCACAAGCTGCTTTTGGAAGGCATCAGGCTCACCTAGTGGACAGTGCACAGAGGGAGCCCACAGCCACAATATAGCGGGCAGGGTCCCAGTGAATGTAACTGAATGCCTCCGGCAGGGGGCTCTGGGTGTTCAGCAGGTAGTATGGCATCATCAGGGTGAGAGCCGCGGACACGCCAAAGTACGCAAAGAAGCAAATGAGCAGAGAGGCCACTATACCGATGGGGATGGAACGCATGGGGTTCTTTGCCTCCTCACCTGTGGAAAAAGGTTGTCAGGTTTTGGTTCCTACAGCAAAACCACAGACTAGTACACAACACTGTTGAGGCAGAGAGGAAATGACCTACTTGTTGTGGCTATGCAGTCAAAACCCACAAAAGCGTAGAAACAGGTGGCAGCACCAGAGAGGATTCCGCTGAAGCCAAACGGTGCAAAGCCCCCGGTGCCAAACTGCCGCTGGATGCGCCTGGACAAGGAGTAACAAGGACCTGGTTACTGCCAAAGTCAACAACTGAGGTCCGTTTCCCTTGAAGTTAAACCTCTTAAAACCCTCTGATCTATTTTCGGTAAACAATCAAGTCCCCCTCCACCCTACCCAATCAACTATTGTCTTGGGTTATTTTCAGACAAAAATAATATCCGTGTCAAAACAATGAACGTCTCAACAAGCCATCTGGCAGTGACTCACTCAGGATCACTGATATTGGTGGAGTTGATGAAGTCCTCTTGTGTAAGGTTCCAGTTGGCCCGGTCTCCCTTCACCAGGCCTGAGATGATGACGAAGCCGAGCACCACCAGGTTGATCCCTGTGAAGATCTTGTTCACAAGAGCAGACTCGCTCACGCCAAACGCCAGCAGGCCTGTGTGGGTGTCAGTGTTACAAAGCAGTCAGGACACAATCCATCTACATTGCTCCAAACAGTTGGTGAACCATTCTACTAGTTGAAGGGACATATTACGTAGCCCACTCTTACAATGGGGCGATGAGACACTCACCAGTGAGCGACAACACCAGCAGGAGAGCAAAGAGGTCTGGGTAGTCTGCAAGGACCTTCCCAGGAACATTCATGGACATAAACTCTTTAAAGAACTTTGAGATGGCCTGCCCAACCAGGTTATCAAAGGTCGAGCTCCAAGCTCGCGCCACACTTGCTGTGCCTGGGGAAGAGAAGAAGAACGATAGGAAGAGCAGAAGAGGAATGAAACATTTGAGAGAAAATGTGAACCACTCTTGTTCACCCTGTCCTGAATGACTCTTAGAGTCTATCCATCTGGAGGGCTATTCATCTGCATATTCGTTCATCTTCAGTGCATGCAGACTCAGCCATCCAATTAATTGCTAAATCCCTGAATGTCAAGTTTCCACTAGTCCCCAGAATAAGATTCAGATTAGTCACATACTGATGTATTTATCATGAATACATGTTTTCCACTTTCGTCTTATCATCCATCTATAACCCACCTATGACATAGGACAGGATGAGGTTCCAGCCAGTGATGAAGGCCCAGACCTCGCCCACTGTCACATAGCTGTACATGTAGGCAGAACCTGTTTTAGGGACTCTGGCACCAAACTCAGCATAGCACAAGCCAGCCAGGACTGAGGAGAGCGCAGCGATGAGAAAACAGAGCACAATGGCGGGTCCGGCCTTTTCCCGGGCCACCTCCCCTGCCAGGACGTAGACGCCAGCGCCCAGCGTGGCACCAACCCCCAGGGCTATCAGGTCTAGTGTTGTCAGGCAGCGGGCGAAGCGAGTCTCCTCCTGGCTGCAGTCCAGCTCCCGGCGGCGGAGCAGCATCTTCCCAAAGGAAACCAGTTTCTTCTGAAGCATGTTGTCACAGGACAGGAACCAGCACTGATCCAGGAATGGGAATATAGACTGGAGGGGGGGTGTAGACTGCTCTGTGTAGACTGCTCTGTGTAGACTGCTCTGAACTACAGCTGTAAATAAGAATGACAAAGAACATTATTTAGGTTAACAGGGTGTGGGAATGGGGATCATAAATGGATGGCACATCATGGTGTGACACATTTGATCTTCATTCATTGTATACTTCCTGGGATTGTAAGAACATATGTTTCCTGACACTGAAGATATTAGGTGATGATAGAAGTGGGTTATATGACACCATGCTCGCAGTCTGATTTTGTGTGAGGTACTAAATATAAAGAGGCAAGAATAGGGTTTACTCAAATCACACATGATACAATCCTGATGGTTTGGCAAGAAAATCAAGAAATGGCACAACCTATTGTACTCTGAGCAACAGAACATGTTGCATCAGAAAGTTGATTTCACCAGTGTAATAGGTAAGGTTAAATATATTCCAAAACGGTAAAAATACAAATTAAAAATGTGCCAATATAAGGTAGGAAGCTTACTTAACACCCTTCAACTCAATAATATCCTACTTAAAATATTCAATTTTCTGCTCCACACCAACACACAACCCCAAACGCCTGTAGCACTTAATGACGCAACATCAAAGCAAGGTGTGGCAATCCATACAAGGTCTCTGACACAAACAAGAGTCCCAAATCATGTTAGTCAGGGGAGTGTGCTCTGTAGACCGTGCCAAGGACAGGCACAACGTCACAGTCATATGCCAACGTCAAGCACAGCTTTCTGTGTATCTCAAGCTGCTTAAAGAAGTTTGGCCGTACTCCAGGTGATTTAATAGACAGAGTCGGCTCAAACCCAACCACTGGCTGGTAGCCCTAATAGAATGAAAACATGTGGAGGGACTGACCAGTACAGACCCTTCATCTGAAAAACTGGCAAACCTAGAGGCAGGCCTTTCACAAGGAGCCAAAAAAAGCTAGACAAAAAGGGGTTTTGGACAGAAATAGGAGAAAGAAATAAGAGGGGAGAAAGGGAATGGATGCATAGTTGGTGAAAAGGAATGGAAAACTCTGATGAAAGGACTGACTTGACACAGCAGACTGATTAAATTTTTAGCAAGTAGACAGATGATCCCCATACAAGCTGTGCTAGAAGAATATAAATGACCAATCTAAATATACAAAAACAATTCTGCTACTATTCAACAGAACATAGACTATAAACATGGAGTAATGAAAAGGGACATCAAATGTCTAGTAACAAGAGGTTGAGGGTTTTTTCCTCACAGTTAAGCTAGTTAACACACGTTCTTACTTGAGAAGCCATGCAAGTTTAATTAGGCTCAGTCTGGGGCACACCTCATCAAGAGTCAATGCTTTTTGACTGACATAAGACAACACCCACTCAACAATCAAAATATCTTTGACGCAGTCCAACTCTAAATACTTTCAGGTGTGTGCTCTTTCACAATCCCTACTTTGGTATGTACTTAGCTAGAGCGGATACACACATTGGCTTGTTATGCTGCACGGCACACAATAAATCCTTGCATAACCACAGGGAAAAGCTTCAAACTGCTAGCCCCCTAATCCACTTCCTTGTAGTCCCTTACTTGTCATTTGATAAAATACAAAAAAAAAAAAAGTTTGTTGTAGTCATGACTCCTACATATATGTTTTAACTAGAACAGCATACTAACCAGGAAATTAGCCACAATGTGTGTGTTGCTTGGAAGTGGGGTGGCCTTCAACACAAAACCAACAATATTTACATGTAATATTACACAATCAATGTTTTGGAATATTTCCCTGTTAAATGTCTTTCTTACACACTACTGCAACCTTGCTACACTAGACAGATCCCACAGTATACAGTTACATTCCTGGATAACTTAACCTATACAACATTTGTTGTTTAGCAACTATTTTTGATGTTGTACAACTCAAAAGACCCTGATTTGATATGGGAGGCACAGTCTGATATACAGACAATGGACATAGACTACACCGTTTTGGCACAGATAAGAGCTTGCATAGCAAATAGACAGGCTCGAGACTCAATTCAGAAAACCTTGCCCCGGTCATGAAAACCATTATAGCCCTTTTGGAACAGAGTACGGTTTGCAGAAGAATAAATAAGACGGTATAGAATGTTCAATTTCAGGGTCCTGGAATGTATTTTAGAATGTGCATCTCAATGACAAACCCTCTCCAGCTCTGAATTACCAACCTGATGAACACTGCATTTGCTATTCATCGGTTTCCTGCCACCAAAGGGCAACCTAATTATGGGCCGTCTGGACAATAACAGACCACAAACAATCACATAATTCAGCAGCTTCTTCCGATTCACTGAAATTATTACTGTAAAGAGATTGACCATAGGTGAAGACTCTCTTTCCGCATCTTTATAATCATCACACTGAGCGGCTGTTGCATCTTTACCTTGACCCCACACGCAGTAATGTACATCTGCTCAGTCAAGCAACGTCTTCTTGGCGTGCCATTCAGAAGTACAGCTGGTCATACCAGTTTAATTATGACGCTAAAATAAAACGTTTGTATAAATATTTTAGATGCCAGGTATCAGGAGTAGCCACTTATAATTCGATGAACTGACACTGGTTACAGTCTACTAAGAAGTATTAAAAACAAAAACCTAACTGAATGAATTCTAGCTTCATGACGTGCGGTAGGATGAATAACAGCGAAGGGGATACGCTTCAGGTTGCAGGTGTGTCAGCCCCATTCTTAGTAAACGAATTACTTACTTATTCGAATAACATTGTGAATTAGTTACTAATTAGAAATTACTTACTTATTAGAAATGAGTCATTATGACTCATGAGTGTAATGCGGCTTTCAAGCTAGCGAGATATAGGCAGTTATCTCGCTAGCTTGAAAGCAGCATTACACTTCAGTACAACCCCACTAGCAGCCAACCTTAACGGTAGTTATAACTAGTAACTGTAACCCTATCTTCTGCCACATATCCACGGAAGTTCCTAACAAGGCCAAAAACCCAACAGAGGTTGTGGGTCTCGAGTTTGCTACAAGTATTAGTAGCAAAGAGGAAGTAGCTAGCAATATTTGCTGTTGCGCGCGTCCGTAGCTAGCTAATTAGTTGGCTTCAAAATAGTCAATGGGGCATCCATAGGTAATGAAAACAAGACGCGAGATGATAGTTGATGTGATACAACTATCCCAGCAGTACCACTGTGGCAAAGATGACAAAAAATGAAGACAAAATTATATGAAAGTAATCTGTCTAGCTAGTTAACTTCATAAATGTGACTCTGAAACGGTTAGCTTACTAGCAATAGTGGTGAAACAACAAACGCTACATTTAAAAGCGATGTTTAGATGAAAGACCGATGAAAGAACGATGTACAACATACCCAATGTCGATTAATGGGATTTTCGGCGATGGACGCCTACGATGGTGTGCAGTCTACAGACAGAGTAAACGTGTTTCAGGGTATTCAGTAAACAGCTATTCCTCAGACACACACAACGGGGGAAAGCTACAACTCACGACAATGAACACATGCAGAATGTAAAGCTTACAACCAGCGTGGTTTGATTGGCTTAGTATGTTTCAATCCCGCCCCTCTCAAATGTCGTTGCAACATTCCAATGACGATTGACAAGAAACATAATTCACTTATTCTGAACAAAATGTTCGATACTTTATTTCGAAATGCCACTAAATATTGCAAAGTCTTGCCAATGCTAGCGATAATGATACTGGAATAGGTAAAACATCAAATCTGGGGTATTGAGCACTGTGGCGTTGGGACCGGAACAACCATTTTTGGCAAACCACAAGGGCGTGGGAGGTGGGCACCGACGTCATTGGAATGTTGGGTACTACCCTGAGGAAAAGGGTGCCACACGGATTACACGTTTTTCTTTTATTGTGTAGTGACAATTTATTTTCAAATCTGTCAAACTGCTTCATAAAACAAACCTGTGTCCTTGTGGATAATTAGTGTACAGCAATGATGAAGAGACAACCAGTTCCCTTGGATCCACAATGATTTAATAAACTGAACATTACATTATCAATCAATGTATAAAAATGGTGAATTCTCAGCAGCAGCTATGTATTTGAAAAGTGATCAAATACACATGAAAATATTGTTGAACCCCCCCTCACCCCCCACCCAAAATAGTGTTGCTTAATCAGTCATAGACTAGGCAGGGGGTCAGGAAGACGTCACAATCACAGGGCAGCAGAGAAACGACTGTCTTTGGTGCTTTCTGGTGAAATGCATGGCTGAATAAGAGGCAATGGATGCACCTGAGGACCACCACATACCTTCTGAGAAACTTGACAACTCGTTTGTGTAGAAGCAAACTTTGTCTATTGTCGCAAGTGTCGATAGAGAGCAGTTTCAACACATTTTAGAAAGAGTTGAAGAGTAGCAACACGAGGTTTGGATGTCAGTGTAAAAAAAGACACTATGACATGTACGGTGAGCATAGGTTTCAGTTAAAGTCTGCATGCAAAAATCCCCCTTGATTGACAATGTATTCACCTTTCCAGGCTACTGACCTAAGCTCTACACTCCATGAATATATTGCGGCAATTTCTTGGTTGATAGATAAGAACAAGATATGTATATATTTACACAGTATTTACAGAGTTCAGACATTTGCAGGCATTGAAGGAGAAGATGGTCACCTGCACCACAGGTTTTTGTTATTTAGTCAAACAGCCAGGGCTGGGTTGGAGGCTGGGCTGCATGCACCTCATCACTTTCATCACTGGCACTGCTTTAAAAACAAAAACAAATTACATGTAATTCATAGCCTCATTGACATGTGCATACTTCAATCTTTGCTTCAAATGTACTCAATATATTTAAACTGAGGTACCTACACTGCAATAAACCAACATTTACATTTCTTACACAATTTCAGATGGGCTGATGAGTAACAAACCAACACAATGTTGATGCACATAGGTATTTTTACTATACTGGTATAGTATAACCACATCAGCATAATGCATGCCCTCTGAATACCATAATGACTTATGGGTCCCAGTCCTCTAGTATGCCTTTGTGACCAGTTGTGGACAACAGATTAAGAAAACAGCACGAGGATAACTTTTACTAATACGCAGTGATGATTCACCCATGCACGCCACACATACCAGAAGAAAAATAAGAAAGTGAAATGCTGTTAAGTGTCACTACAAGGTCTTCACTGACATCCTAGCAGAACAGCAATGAAGTAAAGCTGATACATCTCTTGAGACAATATAATTGAACACAACATTGTTAACCCCTGCCCCACCTGTATAAAATATTTGTTCAATAACCATGCATTTGCATGTAAAAATCTATAACTATGATATTAAATTGAATAATAAGCATAACAAGACTTACTTTATTCACACCTAAAAAAAAGGGTGGGGAAAACATTGTAAGACAAAAAAAAGACCTGTGATAAAGAACAGATTCTACACAGCTCCTTTCCAATGCTAAATCCTATTTCATCATTTAAGCGGATGGTCTGCCCTGCCACCTGCTATATGTTGTACTTGTACATCTTACATATAACATTCCAATACATGAGACACCAAACACACAACACACACACATTTGTTGAGAAAGGAGCATTATGTGTATCTGATGATATGCATAAAAAAAATTCCACATGGTTCTGAGTGAATGTGTAAAATGTATAACATGTTTTAACTGAGGTTAACCCTGTTTGTATACATTATGAATATTTAAATTATTTAGTGTAAAAATAAATGCTTTTTGTTTGCAGATAATGTATTGTAGGTTTATAAAAGCCACTGCCTTTCTGACACTTAAGAATCTCCCACCAAACCAGCCTCCCACCCAACCCTCCTACTGGCGTACTTTTCCAGGAATGTAGTTCCGGTCAATGGACTCATCCTGCAGGAACATGTGGAGACAGCGTTCATTCTGAGCCAGGGGATGGCCTGCGATTCTGGTGAGAAAATTATGACATGCAGGGATAGCATGTATCATTAGCAAGCATGTGTCATCCGAGTATGATGTATGGAGATTACCATCAACCCAATACTGTTGAAGGAAGACTTGAGGTGAAGTGCTTTTAGATGGTGAGAAGTTAGGGAAAGAAACCCTAAGACCTTTCCCAGCTCCTCACTTAGTTTACGCTCATTTGCTAACCACAGAACACACAGTAACTATACAAACCTGTTGATAAACTGCTCCAGGCCTATTCTCCGCTCCTCAATGAAACCCTCTTCAAAGATACCCTCATCTCCTCGGAAGGGCAACTGTCTCTTCAGAGCTTTCCCAGGCAGAGGGGGTACCACAATCTATAGATAGCACAAAACTCGAGGCTCTGTAACCATACGCCTTCATTGCATGTAATAATTGAGGCCATATAACACTGCTAGACTTTTTTATCATCATGATTTTGCATGATCACCTTCACCTACCTTACTATCTCGTTCCAGCTCATTTTTCAGCCACTCAAAATCGCTGTATCTTCTCCGTACACATGAATCCTTCAATTTAAAGATCGGTAGGTTTGTCTGTGGGGTAAAACAAATACGAGTTAGCAAAAACTCAAAATAATGATGATGCAGTCTGGTAACATGGGCGTACGACACAACTTAGCTATGTGATTCATGTGGGTGACCACATCATCTCTAGTAGTTGTGATAAATATTTTAGTATTTTCAAGCAATAATACAAATAAGACACACGCTGAAAAAGGGATGAATTCGAATACATCATATTGTAAGACATACACCCGACCATCTACAATTGTAGTGGGTTGCCTGCTATCTCACGTTAGCAGATCTATACATTTCGGTGCCTACCAGAGCATCTTTATGACAATAACATAGCAGACGGTACAATTTATTCAGTAGACAAAAGTGAGAAAAGCTAAGCGGAAACGAGTGAGTACTGTCTAGACTTTAACTAAAAACCCCTCCCAACCACGGACTTCCCAACCCCTGTTCCAGTTGCGAGGCCTTGTCACACTCGCAGTGCTATTCCATCACCAACGCTAACACTCACCCGCATTCGCACTTGGTATGTTGTGAATCGGTTCCGGCCGACCCCGACAGTTTGTGGGTCATAAACATCAATTTCGAGAAAATTGCTCGGGGGACCATAAGCATCTGTAAGATCCTGAGGTTTGGAGTTTAATCGGCGAGTATCTGCTACCGTAGGGTCGGACATTTTCGGTTTCAGTTGATGCTAATCTCTAAACGATTGCACTCAGGAAGCGTCCTCCTTCTTCAGCCAATCGAAGCAGAGTATATGAAGATCCCACCCACTCGAAGAAACAGAGTGTACTTCTTTCATTGTGGCAAAAACAAGTGTGTAGTGTCCAGTTAGGTTAGCCTACTTGAAACAATAAAAAATAAGAATAAAGTTTTGTGTGTAGTTATGATTACTTGATCTTATTAATACTTAAAATGAAGAAATGATTTAATATAGTGTTAGTATCACAGTACATTATCTTTTAGATTTAGGGTTAAATTGACATGTCACCCAAACAAATAATCTGTGGAAAATGTCCTATGGTGGGTGATGAAAAAGTTATATATTTTATACAAATATCTACAATGGGAATATACATGATGATAAAGAAAGCCATTCAGAATTCATAACGGAATTAAAAGGTGTCATTAATCTAGTTTATTAGACGAGACACATCTACCACAGAATGTTCAGTCTGTCGTTTGTGACATCAACTTTCCTTTTCTGAGACAGGCAAAAAGACTCATTAATTGCATTTCAAGTCAAATGGATTTTCACCAGCAAGGGAACTGAAATGTGTAGCTTTCTACTCTTAGTACACTATTACATAATTATAATGCAGATTATCACCTAAGCACTGTAAATCTTGCCTGAGTCCATAAATTTTTTTTGAGCTGTACTGTATTAAAACCTCCTTGTGTTGCACTTATCACATCATGTCTGACTTCAATTCCCAGCATTCCTCCATACGCAAGCGCAGAGTGTGTCGTCTGGCAGTGGTAAACAGACGTCAGAAGGGAGTCTTCGCCTCGAGTCAAAACAAAGCAAAACAAAACAAAAAGATCTACTGTTAATTCATATTTGGACATTTACATGATCTATAAGTCAGATAAAACATATTATTTAATCTCTCGGATGTTGGAAAGAGGGGCTTGTAACCGTTTTTACGACTTTTTAAAGGATTTTAAACTCCGAAATAACTGGAGTTAGCCAGCTCGGCTATCACGCTATTTCAAAACTACGTCGGGGAGTTCCTGAGGTGTTCGCGAGTGGATTTAAAGATTTCGTGGACTACGCCTTTTGCTTCATATATACTTTTTACGGAACAAGGAGAACTGGTACAAATCAGCTACATTTGGAAAGTGCGAGCATCGTGTGCTGCCGCTGCGGCGTGTCGAGAAACATGGCAGATGGTGACACGCGCTTGCCCACAATGTGGAGGAGCGTACAAACCTGAATCAGTAAAACAGACTTTCTCATCTATTATTTCTCTTCTGCTTTTATAATAGACCTGCATGATCAAACCGTTACAGAAGTGTTAACTCTTGGCATATTTGTTGACTAAATAGTGAAGTCAAACAGGGGTCTAAAAGCCTGTTGTTAGGCTACTGTTTCGACACATTTGAGCAGTTCCTAAACCATTGCGTCGATAATCATTTAATAATTGTACATGTGAAATCTTAATTCTTTATTCTATTGCTCAGGTTTTTTAACGTAGATGTTTTAATTCGAATGAATTAGGTAACGTTAGTGTTTACTCGATTATTTTAAGAAGCTGGAGGTCTTCGTGCGCAGAAGCGAGACTGCACGTTGTTTACAAGTGTAGACTGAAGCCATGTAAATCGCTCTTTTGTAAAAGTGACCCACTGTAGTAATCCAAATTTGTTTGGTTTTTATCTAAACTTTGTTGAGATGTCTAGATGGTTTGAGAGAACTTTTGAACAATGGTCTGAAACGTTTATTCAGCCATTTATTTGATAATCATTGCTGAATAACCACCATTTATATCGAGCATTTAGTTGCTTTTTATGATCCCAATTACCAGATATTTCTTTTTAATTTGAAACGTGACAAAGTTAAACAAAAACGTGCTATGTTATTTACTCATAATAGCGCTCCTCAGAAACGCTTTGCCATTATTATAGTCGTCAGTGGAGCATCAGATGGGTTAGTCATTCATAGTAATTTTCAATCCTGATGTTTAGATGTGCATGCATGTTCTGCTCCCTTTGTTCTTTTTTAAACAAAGGAACCCACATTCTGGCTCTCTATGTACTTGCTCTATGTAAATCGGAAGGTTTATGATAGTTACTATTAAGGAGATTATTTGTGTCCCCTAATCTCCAATCTCAGGATTAACTGAAGCTATTGGTGTATCCAGATTATTGAGTCCATCTTCTCCCCCAATAGTAGACTTCAGACTGTGTTATTTAGCAAAAAAAAATCATGTTTAGAAACAAAATTAGACCAATGTGAAGTTGCAATACAAGTCTTAATTTGTTATGAAATTGGCCCACCTGCTCAACCAGGCTTGTGCTGAAGCACGTGCCCTGGTCACCTCACTTTAGACACCTTTTGGTCTTAATTTTAATATCATTTTATTTTACTATCTACTGCATAACCAGATTTTCCAGTCGTACCTTTGTGGTACTTTATTTATTGTTGCCACTTAAGAAATACAACTGCTCTTCAAGGAGAAAATCATTGACCTAAACATCACAATGGAAGAATCATCAGTACCCCCGATTGACCCAGATTTTGAGCCGCAGAGCAGACCTAGGTCGTGCACATGGCCGCTCCCGAGACCCGACATCTCAGCTGTCAAATCAGAGGGGGCAGACGGTACTGAGTCGGCTGCTGGAACCCCGCCTGCTGACGAAGATAAGCAGGAGCCTCAGCAAATCACATCCGAGCCTGAGAAAGTCACAGTGTCTGAGGGAGGAGTCTTAGCTGGAGCGGGTGGGGCGACACCTAGAAAGGGATCATCACGTCGGAATGCATGGGGGAATCAGTCTTATGCTGATCTGATCAGTCAGGCAATTGAGAACTCCCCTGAAAAGCGCCTTACCTTGGCACAGATCTATGATTGGATGGTGAAAACTGTGCCTTACTTCAAAGATAAAGGAGACAGCAACAGCTCTGCAGGATGGAAGGTAAAATAACCAAATCATTCTTAAAATTCTTTACATATTTGCACCGTTGGCACACATGTTATTCAATGTTACCACCTTGCTATTTACACTAAATACATTTGTACATTTTTCTCTCTTTCCTATCGATCCCTTCTATCGTTTCAGAATTCAATTCGGCACAATTTATCACTCCACAACAAGTTTTTGAGGGTGCATAATGAGTCCACAGGCAAAAGCTCTTGGTGGATGCTCAACCCAGAGGGGGGTAAGACTGGAAAAGCTCCCCGCCGCCGAGCCGCCTCCATGGACAACAGCAGCAAACTGCTAAAGAGTCGAATGAGGGCCAAGCAGACCAAGAAGCAGGCAGTGGCAGCAGGGCTAGGGGGGCACAGTGGGGCTTTGCAGGGGGATGGAGGCACAGGGTCTGGGGGCGCCGATAGTCCCAGCTCCTCCCAGCAGTTCCCTAAATGGGGTAGCCCATCATCCCGTGGCAGCCTTGACGACTCTGACATGTGGACCAGCTTCCGTCCGAGAACCAGCTCTAATGCCAGCACTCTGAGTGGCCGTTTGTCCCCAATCGCCCCCGGACAAGAGGATGAAGATGACCTGCCAGAGGAGGGGCTTCTAGGAAGCTACACCACAGGCAGTCTGCCCCCAACCCTCACAGAAACCCTCATGGAGGAGCTGGACTTGATAGATGGACTTACACTGATGACCGCACAGCAAGGAGGTGCTAGTCCCAGCACAGCCCCACCAGCCCCCCCCACCCCACTTCCCTCTGCTGCTACTCTGCTGCCTCGGGGCTCCAGTTTCCCCTCCTTCCGCCAGATGCAGCCAGCCAACCTCCCCCAGGCCCCCACCCAGCCTGGGGTGCAATCCTCCATCTCACAGTGTGGGAGCAATAACTCTAAACCCTCAAATTTTGGTAACTCTCTTTTCAATCCAATACCCAGTCCTGGCTCCCGTGGGACTGGTCACTATGGCACTCATGTACCCTCCAGCCTTGAGGCGCTGCTCACCTCTGATTCTCCACCTCCTAGTGATGTCATGATGACTCAGGTAGACCCGCTGATGCCTAGTCCTGGTGGGGTGGGACTGATGGGTTTGGGGGGAGGCATGGTAGGAGGTCGGCCCAAGCAGAACCAGTTGTTGTTGAGTAAGGGACTTGAGACAAACACGGTGGCATCCATGGGTCTGCAGTCCCAGCACCATCACCAGCAGCATCACCATCACTCTCAGCTGGGCCTGGGCATGATCCTGTCTGGCATGACCCATGAATCTTCACAGCTCTCTGCCCTCAAAGCCCAGCACACACAGGTGCCAGGAGTGGGGCCTCACCACGGAGGGGGCATCTCAGCCAACTCTGGGGGTCTGCAGGGATTAAGTCAGTTTGGGACTCCTTGCTTCCTGTCCAGCCAGGATCGCCTGCCCACAGACTTGGACATTGATATGTTCACAGAAAACCTGGATTGTGATGTGGACTACATCATCAACAGCGACCTCATGGATGGAGAAAGCATCGACTTCAACTTTGACCCCATAGTGCCAGGCGGACAGGGCTACAATGGCCCGGCAACCACACAGAGCTCTGCCCATAACTGGGTGCCTAGCTAACTCCCCAGTCAACCATGTTGTGTTAGCCAGGTAAATTGATTCATTTGTATTAAACACTCTACATAGTTCCCTTGCCGTTTACGAACACCTTTACATTTGTTATAGACCCAATAATCTGTCACAATAATATGCTTTTTTTGTGAAATAATGTGCATTTTCTCATTTGTGTGTATTAGTCAATGAGAATACCTTAAAATAAGAGTTTTTGACCATTTCCATTGCAGGAGAGGATTCCAAACTCGTCTTCATCCACAGCAAAAAACACGCCCCAGTACATTTTTCCTCCTCTCATCCCGATTGGCTGATGATCCAAAGCTATTTTTAAATTTAAGTTGTACTTTTGAGTCTCCTTTGGATTTAAAGACAAAACCAGACCTCATCCATGTCATGTGCCAATACGTGTGGAGGGCCAGGGAGGGAACACTCTATGCACCCAAACTTGATCTCAGTAACACTTGAGCAATTTTTTTTTTGCTATTCTCACTTTTTGACTGAATTATTATTTTTCGTCAGAATAAATGTCAGTGACATGTCAATGACAGATAAATGTGTTGGAGTGAAAAAGCACAACTAACAACTCCAATATATCTGGATTTAATATTACAACTATTATAACACCAAAATAGCTTTATAATTGATATATGGTACCCCTCTCATCCCAAGGATGTCTGGAAGATGGAGCTATCTGGAGAAAAGGCCAGTTTTCTGTTTAACGGTAGTTGGTAAAACATTTTAGATTTGAACATAACAGACTTTTAAAAAGACTGCTGTGTGAGTGTTTATGTAGGAAACTTTTGTACTTACACTCCACTGTGCAGTTCCCAGAGACTGTACAATGCAGCTGGACTACTCCCCTTAAGCATCCCACCGTGACATGGACATAGGCAGATGGTGTTTCTAAAGTTCATCAACGGCTTGATTTAAGAATGCATGGTGATTCAAATTTTGTTTACGCAAGTTGATCCATCTGTGTGTATGGTTAGTTTGTTGGTACGAAATGCATGTTTTTTCTTCTCATTTAAGATATGCATACTGCGAGTTATTACTTAGTTAGAGGAGAATTTAGGGATTCAACAGTATGGGGTGATTGTATGATATGCATTTACAGTTTGGCATTCAGTACTTATGCTCAGTGTGTGCTCGTGAGCAGAGTAGAGGTCACTTTGATTGAATGTTTATCTCCCGATGTGCATTTACACTAACATAATGAAGAAATGTGATTTTGGAATATTTCCAGAAGGGCATTCAAATGGAATTGTATTTGCCAACAAATCATTTTTGGCAAGGTGTTATGAGAAAGTAAGCAGGATACCTCTGCTGCCAGATGGGCCATCTGATGTCTTTGCAGAGCTTTTGTATGTCTCTGAAAGCACACAGGTTGGAAATTATATTCCTACAGATGCAGCTCCCACACTCAGATCTGTGAAAGGAGAGGGAGTCCAATTAAGGTTAAATCATTTCATCAGAATCGGCTGTATACATGGCTGTGTGTCAACACACATAACATGCTATGCAAAATCAATCAGGAGAACTAGACAAAATCTTGAAGGACATTGTAAAGATCACTTCTTGAAGGGTTTTGCTTTTTAATGTGTTTTTTTGGTATGTTGTATCCCCATAATATAGGGATATAGGGGCTTCATGTGAGAAGATTGTCTCATAGATTACACTTTGTTATACAGTACTAACAGTCGTTTTATGAAATTAATACAATGTGTGAGACATTAAGAAATGAATATATTTGACTATAGTTTTAATATACAATTTAGATGGAGGTTATAAGTGAAATGTTAACAGATATAAATATATTACTAATCAGAAACCTTTTTTTTTTTCTTTTTTTTGTTACATTGGAGAGAACAATTTCAGATAATCTTTAACGGTCATTTTCTATATATTCTTTTATTTTTGTAAAAGACAAGATGCATGTAGATTTTATACATAACCAAAGGAACACTAAGAATTGCATGGCAGATGGGGAGTGCTTGGGACAAAATGATTTCAGTGTAGATAAGCGTAAGAGCCTGTCTTAAGACATTGGAGATGAAACAAATGCAGGTGAGGCTAAGTACATGTATACTTGACCAGCATAACAAAAAAATTGAATCCAAATTGATTTGCCATTTGGTTCTTTTGACTTGACTGTTGTAAAATGGTCAATTCAAACCCAAGTGAAACACCCAAGTGAAAATAACCTGTGCTTGGAACTTACACGACAGAGAACATTTATCCCTCTGTCCGCCAAGCAGTAAAGACGAATTCTCATCTCAGACAAGATGTGAAATTGATTACTTCTCAGGGTCATTAAAAAGAATATCAATGGAAAGATAAATAGCAACCTCCTTATTGGAGTAATCAGATAATCATGAGAAAAGCAATATTTATTTTAGTTTATTTCTCTGGTGAAACACAAGACTGGAAACCAACAACCCCTACTTTTCTGTTGATTTGCTGATGATGTGACATAGACTTAGCTTGGATTGGAGTCACATGAGTGAGTTATAATTAACAGGTATTCAAATTTTGTTTCACACAACAGTAAAAAAGAGCTCAGTAGTCATGTATATCATAACAGTAGTATTGTCTAAGGTTGTTAAACTGCCAATATTGAACACTATAGCATGTAACTTGGTAGCAAGATGCAGATGTCATTTTCATGTCGTTTTTTGATTATAATGTGTTTGTGTTAGGCTGAAGTTTATATTTAATTATTTGTTTATTACAGTTTTTTTTTTTATCATTGAAAGTGTTGTTTGTGTTTACCAGACTTTAATTTAGAAATGCATCCCCACAGTCTGACATCTTAACTCATATATTTACTTTAAATGGAAAACATGAGTTGAATTTTTATAAAGCACTCTGTTCTCAAAAAATGGTGCTTAATGTCATAACCAACATACCTTAAGAGGGCCATAATGCAACTGATGTATGAACAGCTTTCAGGGCCTTGAATAATTTGTATACAGCAGTACAAGGATATCTTGAATGGTTACAATGGTAGTTGTGTATGATAAACACTTTTCTTTTTTTCTTGTATATTATTATCCCCAAACATTGTCACTTAAAGAATAGGTTTGTATTACCAATTGTGGAATACCAAGTCGTTTTCAGGTATTCTTTTAAGGTATGAAATCTTTTTTCTTCATTCTCCCCACTTTTGTAAACCAGATCCACGTTTCTGTGCTTTTACAGAGAATTTTATTTTCTATTTTGCTACAGCTCTTTTGTAGATGTTCTTTCTTATTCTCTTTCGTTCTCTGACTCTTTGATAATCAGTTGGATTGAAGTGGCTGTGTGACTTGTCTGATTAAATCAGAGTGGTGCGTGATTTGAAGAGTACAGGTTATGGAGGACCCCCCCCTTCCACCACCCAGAAACAGTATTTGTAGGGCCATGCCTTGAACTCTCTAGAGGAATCACCACACCCCACTAAAATGGTATGGAATTTTTAACATTGTTTCCCCCAATCTATGTAATCATAACTGTCTTTATATTTCTTTCTTCTATTTCTGTACTACTCAATTTCTTATAATTAAAAGTAGCAGTTAGTTATGTTTCTTATTTTGAAATAAAAATGGCCCCACTTAATACAGTATTTTAGTATGTGGACAGTTGTTTTTTTTTTATTGTTTTGGGAGGTGGGGGGGGGATTGATGAGTTGTGCATAGCCAATATGTGTTGATTAATTTTTTGATAGTTTCTCTTATTAAATGTATTCCCTAATCTTACTTTACATATTGTAAAGTCAGCCAGAGATGACAGTGAATGCAGCTCAGGACAGTCAAAATAAACCTAATCTGTTAAACTAACTTTGTCCAGTCATTATTTTATGACTTTCTGGTGTTTCTTAGTTGTATAAGCTTTCAGAACACAATAGGGCTGAACTATTTACATAAACCTGATTGGAATTTTCCTCTGGAGAGCATTAAAGTTATCTATCTAGATTGGCCAATGGCTTAGTAATGCATAGCTCTAGAGATCAAAAAGCGAAAATTGAAAGTTGTCCTGATTAGTTTGTATCTTAACTGTTACCTTCATGGTTAGAAATGTAGCTGGTTACTAGGGGTGGGAATGTTTTGGTACCTCACGATTCTAATCAATTCTTGGGGTCACGATTCGATTAAAAATCGATTCACGATTTGTTATCAAATTTCGATTCAATATATGCTTACATTATTTTTTGTAGTTTTTTATAGAAAAAACCCAAACTTTTTTTTACATTTGTGAATCGATGTGAATTGCTAGAAGAGTGAATCGAGATTCATATGTGAATCGTTTCCCCCCCATCCCTACTAAGTAGTGTGCTAGTCTGGATGTGGAGATCTTAAGGAGCCCAGCTTCTTGTTGGGGGAAGAGCACATTGCCGTCACACTGCTAGCCTGGCTGATACATATGAAGACCGTTCATGAAAGGCCTGTCTAAACATTGTCTAGAGAGTTAGTTCACAAACCCCAATATATTGAATATTGATTTGATATTTAGATGTCTAAGCAACTTATTGAAGGGTGATGGGGAGGAAGGGGGGGTGGAGGGTTGAAGGGATGGTTTAGACAGGGCACCCCCCCCGATATCAGTAAAATTAATAATCAATTGGTTTGAGCAAGATTTTGAACCAGGGGTACCATGTTTGCCAGTAGACTCGATGGTAGTCGCAGTAGACTCGATGGTGCTTACCCACTGAGCCAGAGGGTTCCTGCAAAGTTACTTTCTACAAGACAATGTACTTGCCCATATGACATTTCGATTCAATGTACACTACCGTTCAAAAGTTTGGGGTCACCCAGACAATTTCGTGTTTTCCATGAAAACTCACACTTTTATTTATCAAATAACTTTCAAAATGAATAGAAAATATATTAAAGACATTTACAAGGTTAATTATTATTTTTAGAAATAATTATTTGTATGTGAAATATAAATTTTGTTCTTCAAACTTAGCTTTCGTCAAATAATGCTCCATTTGCAGCAATTACAACATTGCAGACCTTTGGCATTCTAATTCTAATCCTTCTAATCATCCATTAGTCTTCTAAGGCAATTAGCAAACACAATGTACCATTCGAACACATGCAGTAATAGTTGCTGGAAATGGGCCTCTATACACCTATGTAGATATTTCATTAAAAACCATACGTTTCCACCGAGAATAGTCATTTACCACATTAACAATGTATAGTGTATTTCTGATTAATTTCACGTTATATTCATTGAAAAAAACAGTGCTTTTCTTTGAAAAATAAGGACATTTTTAAGTGACCCCAAACTTTTGAATCACTTTTTTAAATTTGTGAATCGATGTGAATCGCAATTCATATGTAAATCGTTTTTTTCCCCCAACCCTACTGGGTACCTAAATGTTTGGTAAACAATACATATGCAATGTTTCATTAGACGAGTAACTTTTTAGCTGGTTATTGTCTTTCAAATACATAGTCTTCAGTTCACAACTTAACAGGACAATGTTCATGTAATCCTTTTGTTTCAGTGAATGTCCCTACTCTGAATCATGCTGTGACGTTACAGTAGCAGGCTAGTTTGATAACACCGGCTGTCAAGTGAACTGCTAAATTAGCTAATGAAGCTAGCTAGCTGGTTTACTTTGCTGGCCGAGTAGTTTCACACTTTGGTTAGTACGATCCGGTACGGTCACAACAGTACGATTAGAACTCTGAATTGGAACGCCTGGTTACTGATTGACAAAACACTGACTTCCGTTTTTCCACGTTTGTTACAAATGTACAAGCATAAGTCTTCAAACGAACCACTTTTAACCCTTAAGCTGTTCAGAGTGAAGGCTACCTTCCTTTAAGTGTCAATAAATGGTTGGATAGTGTTATCCTGCATCTGTGAAAGCCTGCAAAAACGACGTGGTGCCGTTTTAGTGACCATTGATTGACCCTGCCAATTAGCAGCGAAATTAGCAGTAGCCTATGCTGACAAGCCACTATTATAAAGACGCTATATAGACGCTTAAAGCGTTTCATTTTGACACTTACAGGTAGGATTCAAAGCCTAATAAAGGTTACGTGCAAGTATTCCTCTTGAAATGGGAACCTAATTTATATTTTCATACACCATTACAAGAAAGTTGTGCTTTCTTTGTTGTAGTGCAAGGCTTTGCGGGCTATTATTTATTTTCGGAAACACAATATTAACTGTTTGCCACTGGAGGGCACACTTGTTGAATTAACCATGACCTAGTATATCAAAATGAATATCTAACTAGGCTCAAATGACCATGCGTGGTGGAGTTTTATGTTATGTGGTTGGATCATGGTTCAGTAAACTCAGGCGTAACAAACAGAATTGTGGAATACATTTTTGCCTCATAGATTGTATGCAAATAATGCAATGTATCTGTTTTCATTCTTTTTGTGCAACAATTTTAAATTACGTAATTTAACAGTCAAAATCATTCTTAATAATACTGAAGTTGCAATAATGCCTTGATTCCTCCTTTAATTATGAGATCATAAATATTTGGCTTGATCTAAGGAAAAAGTCTAGACAGCTTGTCAATTTCCTACTGATGAAGACATACAATATACATATATTGTGCTATTAAACTATCCATTGTTCAAACGTCTTATATAGTTCAACAGCATTATGTCAAATGTACATGTCTTAGTAAGATATGTGTGTGGGGCTTTGAATCAGGGGACTTGGCTGAGCAACAACATGGAATTACTAGATGATTGCAAACCTGCTCAAATCACCCCACCATCTGTTAGTTCTCATCTTGCATAGGCTAGCTAGTCCACCACTGGTATCAATGAATCAGTCCATTGATTAGTTAAGATTATGGGTAAAATTACTACCATTGGTTTCCTTGAAAACGTGTCTTTGCTATACTCAAACAAGAAATGTTTATTATTTACAGGTAACAAACTGTAGTTTTTGTAGCCAATCAAATGTACTAAACTCCTTTGTATTGACCATCTTTGTGTCGCCATTGTAAATAAACCGTAATAAAAATGACAACAACAAAGATAGATAGAACATCTTTATAGAAAAAATAAGTTTTCACATTTTCAAAAACATTTTTTTTTGCTGTTTTCACAATTTTACATTTTTTTGTCTTTATTTTACTGTCCATTCATTTACGTGGTAAATATTGAACAACTGTAACATCCATCTCTTGTGTCAGTGGCTCTCGGGAAGTTCCGTGGGCTGGTGAGCAGAAAGCTTCAGACAAGAGCTCAGATCCATCTGGAGCCAGAGCCCGTCTCACGTCTGTCCATCTGGGATTGTTCCGACCAAGTCTGGACTGTCCACAGAACAGGTCAAAAAAGTGACTATCCACGAAACCCAGAGTACATAGTCACCCACTCAAGCATTACTCTGGTTTGACCTAAAGGCACCTGCGCAAAATCACCTTTGCAGTTGTTGATATGCACTTTCTCTCCTCTACCCATCCTGTAATTTCAATCTCTCTCGACTCTCCAATTTACAGGATGCAGAGCAACAAGCAGGATTTAGCAGCGAACCAAAAAACAACATAGCAAAGGGACTGAACAATCATAGTACTATAGGCAAAGTTAACAAAAACATTTAAAAAAAGTAAAGACAAAAACAACAAAGGCAAAAAGACAAAAACAATCTAGGTTGCAGTACCAACGTTGTTCTGATCTGCAAATTGTACCATGAATATATACTTGGTTGTCACCTTCCATAAATCAGATCATATAAACTCACCAAGTAAATAAATTGACATAGACCTGCTTTCAGCATGCATCAGATCTTAAATGTACCACCAATCACATTAGACCCTCTAAATATCCACCATCTACCATTGTATCATACACGTGAATGGGATTTTACACTTAACAGATGTTTGGGAAAAGTGCAGATCTTGTAGTTTTTGTGTGTGTGTGGCATTATACCACTCAACCATCAATTTATATCCCATAATGTATCACTGCTGTATTATAGATTGTTGAGATTAGTGGTCTTGAAATGGAAATTCTTTCCTTTGATCTACACTAAAGCACATTCATGTACAAACAGATTATTGAAAATTGGCTGAGCTAATTCCTCACTTTTAACTGTGCCAGTTAATGTTATACTTAAGTTTCAATCAGTTTTTGGGAATAGTCCTGACAATGACAGACTTGTAACACACATCTAAGATGAGACTTCAGTTCACCCATGACTAGTCTGGGTTTGTTCTCTGAAAACATGTCCATCTCCTGGCAAAGTCAAGTTGTATGATATATTATATTCAATAGAACTACACATATTGTCTACACATCTGGGGGAGACTATAAGAGACTAAGTTTACTAAATGGAGGCCAGTCCATCTCTAGCCATTTGTGTCTAACACCAAACAGTGGACAAGAAAGGCTTCGACCAATGTTTTGTAGGTCTGCATCTCTACCACTGAGCTTACCTTGCGCTACTGTATAAATATATAAAGTTAAAAAGTGCTTATTAAAAAGGAACTATAGTTGTGTGATATCTAACAGCAGTGTTTGTTCTTGAACTTTCAGCACTGACGTGAAACAGTCTGAACACACCTACCTACCTACCTTCAACCAACACTGACTTGGACGAAACATCTTATGGCCATCTCTCCCAAAACATTCATTCAACCCAATAAGAAAAAGGATGAACAGTTTGTTTTAAACAACAAAAACAAGAGAAAGAAGAAAAGAATGATGGACCAACCAAAGGGGAGTATTGTGTTGGCTGTAGGTAACTAACTTCTTGCTACATTTCAGAGATGCTGCTTTCATCACAGTCAACAAAGTTTGGAGACAAACAATACATTAATAAAAGTGAAAATAATATCTATAATGATAGTAATACAATTGCACATTAAATATTGAGCCGAGATGTTGGATTTGGAGGACAATATAGAATGAAAGCGTACCAGTCATCCGAGAGAGAGGAGCAGGGTAGGATGGTTTGGAGTGTGTTGACTTTGGCAAGGAGCTTTCACTGCAGTGTGAGAAACTCACCACACAAATACATCTTATGGATACATTCTCTCTTTTTTTTTGTTTCTTTTTACAGAGAATAAGCCAAAAATAATGGCACATTTGCTAGACAAGAGTATTGCATGCTCCTCTTCCCCTCCTTTAGCCTCTTAGCTTGGTCTTCCTGTACCACTGGCCACGGTGGCCTTGTGTGAGGCCAGCTGCTAGGCTATCATGTACTGCGTGATGGCTCTGAGGGCATAGAGCAGCTCCGCCTGCAGCCTGGCCTCCATGATCAGCAGGTTCACATGGATCTGGAGGGAGAAGGGCAGAATGTTAGAGACAGTGGAAATGAATGGAGGACTGGGGTGAAACTGGAAAACACAACGGCCAACGTGTCTCTGATCTGAAAGGAAACAATACATGTAGGCTTTACACAATCGTTTTGACAGAGCCACAGTGTGTGTGTGTGGTGGGGGTATGGAGGCTGTTCAGGTGTTGTCATGTCATCCATACCCTTTCTGAAGGTTTGAGCATGGCCCAGGGCAGGGGGCACAGAGGGGACTTGGTGGCGTCAGGGAAGCAGGCCACAGCTTTGATGTAGAGCTTCAGCTCCCTGGCCAGCAGGTGATTCACTTCCCCGTAGTCATAGTCATCATATCTGCGTGCGTTCAAATGACACGTTAAAGGTAAAGCAACAATGGAAACAAATGGATAGTCCTGACAATAAATGTCAATGCCAATCATAGTCCTGAAATCCAGTAGCGAGTGATGGTTTGATGTGCTGTTACAGTGTTACTGCAGGAGTTGGCGTCTTCTCACCTAATCCCCAGCATGCAGTGGATGTAGTTCCAGATGGCTCTTTTCAGGTCCGGGCCGTGGGAAGAGGGAAGCGTTGTGACGCTGCGGAAGCGGTCATCCAGCAGGTGACCGATGTCGGAATACAGCCGGTTGACCAATGAGAAGCCGTGATCCTCCCACGAATAGTCCTGCGTACGCCACACACACACACACACACCATAGAAACACCGTTATTCCATCACTGGTCTACAGCGTTTCGACTTTCTTCTAGTTCACTTTAAGTCTGCAATAGAACAGTCTCGGTCAACAAAAGCCGTTTGTGATTTCAGACAATAGTTAGCGCAGGCTGGGACCTGGCTCATAGTATGAAACTCCATGCTGTGACTATCTATAGAGCCACCAACATTAGATGCAGGACGGGATCCTCACTTCAAATCAAGATGATTTACAAGTCTGTGTTGACAAGGACACCTGACACCCCCCAATAGGATGTCCCAAAGAAGAGCCGCTCTCACCTGCACCCTGAACACTTGGAAGTGGTCCTCCTCTCGCCGGGCAAACTCCTGGTAGCCAAAGTCAGGGTCTGTGATGAAGCGTGAGGGGTCTGCAGAGCACGACAACTCCTCCTCTTCCTCCATATCTGAGGGGCAGGAGCGAGGTAGAGGAGGCATGTTAGTCCAGCTTCACACATGACACCATTTTATATGTTTGTGAGTGTGTGTGCGTGTGTGCGTGCCTGCTTGTTGGGGTGTCTGGGGTTGCATGAGTCGCTCCTCTCTCCTCTCCTTCTCCTCCTGGGATTTCTGGATCTTCTCTTTCAAACACAACATCTCACTGCTGGAGTCCAGGGACTGCCAAGACACACAGAGAGCAGTGAGGATTTGATATGGTGAAATAAATAAAAACACGCCCTCGTTGACACTGCAATTTTCAAGGGGATGAAAACTTGAAGAAGAATCCTTCACAATAAGGGGGGAAAACGTTTGGTCAGCGACAACCACTTACCCGTCGCCGGGTGACCTGCCCCGAGGGCGGTGTGAGAGAAGCAGGCACGTTGGCGTTTCCGTTGGCGGCGTCCGAGAGACAGAAGCCCGGCGGCGTGCCGTTGGAGCCTCGGGGGAGAGGGGCGGGGTCCACGTCGGAGCCGGAGCCGAACACAAAGCTGCAGAGGGCGTGGCAGTGGGCCAGGAGCACCACGGCCTGCACCAGTTCAGCCAGAGACCAGCACTGCTCCCCTGGCTTCAGCAGGGCCTGGAGGGGCAACAGCACATGGCACAGTGAGCCTCTGTTCTCCCCCACACAGTCAACTGGGGGAGAAGCATCCCCCAAATACCTGGTATAGATCATCAGAAACGACATTTCATACAACAAGTGGAAGTTGTTCTGCAGCAGGGCTGAGTGCCCACGTGGCAGTGGGCTCGGGGGCGTTCGCTAGGGGTGTTGGGACTCTACCTGGATGTGAGAGCAGGATGTGAGCCAGGGCTGGTGGGCCAGCACTTTGTTGATGTGGTCGAGGTGTCGCAGGCGTGGGGGGGCCGCCTCTAGACCCTGCAGCCACTGGGGGTCCCCCCCCACCCTCAGGAACTGGGCTGAGTGCAGGGACACCAGGTAGCTGCAATGATGTCGCGCTGCAGCCTAGAGGACAGGAGGTGTGGGAAAACGTGCATATTAAGTTACGGGCTTATTTTACATTGCATGCAAGTAATTATGTGTGTTAATGGAGGGTGACCGAGTTGAGTGCTTGACTGTGTGTGTGTTGTCCAGTCCTCCTACCATGATGGCGATGTAGTGGCGGTACTGCAGGGGCAGGGGTCCGTCCATGTGCAGGATGTAGTGCTGTGTTCTGAGGAAGCTCTCCAGGTACTGTGGGTGAGAGGCCATCTGCTGCCACACAGCGTCCACACTCCCCCTGTTGGCCAGAGCCTTCATGTACAGCAACGACGCCCGCTCCTTTTCAACGTTCACCTTCAACACCTGCAGACAGGACGGGGGGGGGGACAGTCAGACGGGTATGGAACGCAGAACTCTGTGACTAATGACTAAATGAAATGAAACTCTGGGGGAGCTTTTCCTGAAGGCAAACTGAGCGAGGTTGGAGCGAGCCTACGGCGGGAGGTACCGACGGCACGGTTGTGTGCATCACAAGACTTGTTTTGGAGTTGCTTCAAATGTTTAATCTCTTCACTGGAGCCGTATGAGCTTCAGAGAAGATATACTGTCACTTCTCTAACAGCCACAGGCTGGGCTGCACTCCTCACATTACTCTCTCTCTCTGACAAACACAGGCTGTCTATGGGATCCCAGGCTCTACAGGACAGCTAAATGCATTCACACTGTCACACTGCAGGTCAGAGGTGAGTTACATTTGAAATAAATGCAATGGTTGATGAAGCACAAATCTACATGATAATACAGTGACTAACTAGTATGAAACAACTAGGCCAGAGGTCCTACCAACATATGCACACATACAATTGAAGTGAGCTGACAAACAAGAGTACAAAGAACTGAGAAAAGAAGAAATGTTGGATCTACAGAACTTGGAGGCCCCTCTGAGGGAAGCTGTCCAAACGCCCACTGGCCTGAAGGAGGAGACCAAACACAGCAGCCAAAGAAGCAGACACTAGGCTTAGTGGACCGGGAAGCCAATAGCCAAAAGCAACAGACCCAGGGAGAGAGAGGGAGGGGAAGGGGGAAAGGTGGGGGGAGACGGAGGGTGAGAGAGAGAGAGAGGGTGAGAGAGAGAGAGAGAGAGAGAGGGTGAGAGAGAGAGAGAGAGAGAGAGAGAGAGAGAGAGAGAGAGAGAGAGAGAGAGAGAGAGAGAGAGAGAGAGAGAGAGAGAGAGTCATTTATTACAACCCTCTCTCATTGCCTCTCATTCAATGGCTTCTAGGAAAAGGTGTTGGCACCGCAAGCCTGAGTTTGGACACCACTTGTAATGTGAGAGGGGCTCTGGCTGCTCTCCTCACCTCCCTGCCAGGGGGGTCACAGAGCTGCTGGCAGGCAGACACACAGGGGCTGGTGGGGGCTGGTGCCTTCTTCTGATGGCTGTGTTAAATGGGCTTCTCATAACAACGGTACTGTACAACCTTATGTCAGAGGGTCACATGTGGTGACTGACAAGGATGGCTACTCATCTCAATCTCTTACCTAACAGGATCTGTTGTTTGTATCTAGCACCATGTTTATCTGCCACTGAGGGACAGTTCCCTTCTCCCCCAGTAGGTGGCTTAACTCTTCCTTGTCACCCACATACCTACATGTAGAGATATAGTAGACTGGGATGTAGAGTTACAGGCAAAGACCCTGACCTACATTTCTCTATCAAGGAACATGGGAATTCTACTCTCAGGGACGTTTGGCACAGGTGCCTGTCACTCAATTCATATTTACATGTGTTGGCACATTTACATCTTGTGTTTGTGGTCTCTGTGGCCTTCTCGGTCCCAAAGAACCCTTGTGGTTTTTAAACTTTTAAACAAAAGGCCAGGGGTATTTCACCAACACTGAGGAACCATTGACACACTTGAAACTACTTGGGCTTTTTGTTTCTTTAAGAAACAAACAGACCTAATGTAGGAATAACCTAAAACACAGTCTCATGTCTCATTGTCAGGTCCAACAAACCCACTGAGGGAGGTTCCAGAACACGAAGCAGGAACGACACTGCTCTGACCGTGCTTGAACCCCTCACCATTCCTCGGCAGAACGTTCACACTCCCGTCCCCACTCTCCTGTAAATAGATCACATTTCAGCAGGACTTGATAACCAGGCCTCACACCCCACCTTGGTTCTGACCCAGAAAAACAGCCTGGCAGCAGCACCACCACAGTAAAGACAAACAGCAGAGACACACAGAAGAGTACAGTACCTCACCCCAGATCAGTCACCAGTTAACAGATTGTTTAAGACGTCACAGGTCAATTTATGCCACGGTAACTCCCAATACTCAGGAGGCTGTAGGACCAACTGTGGACTACAAAGAGGGTAGAAACTGTCGTGGTCTGATGACCGGGACTTTAGTGCCTCTGTGCCACTCATCTGGATTAACCTCCATCTCAGCATCCAATCTTTACCTTGTGGGGTGTTGTAATCAAGTCATTCTTATAAAAAAAAAAAAACATGTTTGGACATGTTCCTTTAGAAGGAGAAACAAGTAGGACTAGTCAAAGTGAAAACAGGAACCAACATTGTTCAAAACCATCAGAAATGACACCATCTGTGTGCCATGCCAAATCTGCTGACGGACAAACATGTTTTCGACAAATATCAAATTAGTTAGCATGACTTGCTTTCTTGAAATAACCTCCTCTGTTAGGTTAGCTCTGCTCTCTGAAGAAAAGAACCATCTCCTCTGACCATGTCGAGGGTACAATCATTTGAGATGCAAAAGCCTTGGCAATCTAACACACCCTCCCTGCTTGTCTCCAGTGTACAGGGGCAGCCATTTGTTTATTGTAAGCTAAACACAACGCAGGCTGTCTATGCAAAAGAGAAAAGGAGAGTGGCAGGGGGTAGAAAAAGAAATAGGAGATGACACGTTGAAAGGCTTTGGTAACAGGACAAACAAACAGCAGTCCACAAATGGTGAAGTGTGAAAGACAGGAAATGAAAGGTGCACTTTGCAGAGACCAGAGACAGCAGAGCAGAACAAAGAGAACTAGAGAAATGATGCCAGTCGTTTGTGTCCAAGGGTAAATGTGTCAGAGTGAGGGAGGGGGATGAGGGGGAGAGGAGGTGGGCTGCAGGGGGGCTGGGCTGCAGACGGGAGGAGAGGAGGAGGCAAGGGATATTCAATCTGCATTCCGAGTAGGCCTGAAGGGGTCCGTCCTTGTCACGCGCTAGTGTCCTCCTCCTGATGGCCCTAACCAACACACCCGGCCCTCTTCACCGGAAAAACAAGAGGCCGGACAGCCAGACCCCTTTTTTGGCTCTGCAACCTGAACCCAGGGAGGAGTTCAAAACAACCAGCTGCAGTCCAAAGGGGAAGGGGAGAGTAAACTGGATAGGACAGCATACACACAACTACAACACACTACCAAGCTGTAGATGGTGACAAACGGGTAGACACACAACCCAGCTTTGCAGAGCAAATAGGTAAGTAATCTGGGGCCACATAGGCTGAGGCCTTACCGCAGGGGCCTGGGTTCGAGTACAGTCTGGACCATTTCCTGCATTTCCGGCCCCCTCTCTCTCTCCACCCTGCATTTCCTGTAATTCTTCACTGTCTATACAAATAAAGCAGAAATGCCCTAAAATATTGTCTTTGTTTCTCTTTTCTATAGGTAGGTATGTAAAGCTTGGTGACATGTGACCAATGCATATCGCTTGAGTGGCAGACTGAAAAATGTCACACAAGATATCATGGTTACTCTATTTGCTTTGCTTGTCAGTTCCTTTATGGTTTGCTGGTATCTTTATGTGTAAGAGAAAAGTATTCAATCAGATGTATGGGTTTCTCTGAACTAAACTAAGGCATGTGATAGAAATGGTTCATTTGTGCATGCCTAGTGATAAGAATGCACTTGAACGTCTGCCATTTATCTATGGTACTGTTATTGACAGAAGGGGCCAAGGGGAGCAACAGTTAGAAGGAGGAGGCATCTAATTTGGGCAAGTGTGAGAAGTTCATATACTGACACGTTTATTTGTCTATTTGACTCTGCACATTCATAGAAGACTCAACAATGAGATGGTGCATTATTAACAGTTGCCTTCTCACTGTACGTCAGACTGAGTATTACAACTGGAATTCTCGAGACAGAAGAATGTTCTGGTAAACATGAGAAGATATTGTTTGTTCTTTAACATTTTATCGTTGAGGGCATAGGCTTATACTTTAATCTCAATTCAAGAGCTATTCATGGCAGTATCTTATAATAGGCTGTTCACAAGCCCAAAGGCACATCTGACATTAATTAATAAATGGGATTTATGATTTTTAAATAACTATAGCCAGGCAATGGCATGTCATTGCTAAGTTAAAGACAAGCTGGTGATCAGGAGTTAATACATACTATATCGGTGCCAATATCAATGATCACATTCCTCCATTGTTCCACTTCTATGTTGAATTGCAGTAAACAAGTTGCGCTAAATGCAATGCCCCCTTTCGGTTGCAAAAAGAAGTACAGCACAGGGAAGAGAAAAACAACTTTGATTGGCAGTGCACCCAGCATCACTGCACACAAAGAGGACTGAATCTTAACGTAAAAAAGGAAATACAAAACAAGTCATAAACATTTCTGCTGCATGGGACATAAGCGAATTGGAGAGTTTCCTTGATGCAAACAAATTACTGCCACCACGGACTCATATTGTCTATGATCTCAGCTAATTCGTTGCATTCTTTGTTACCACCTTCAGATATGAGAGACTGAGTGTTAAATTTACTGACTCTACATTAGTACACAGTTTCCTGAAATGATGTCATTACTGCAATAAGACAATGCGCAGGCTGGTAATCATTTGCCTAAAATACTGAACGTTGTAAAGGATAAGCATGCACAAAACAATATTAGCTAGGTAGTTCCAGTTATTGCAGACTGCCCACACATAAGTAGCTTGCAAATAATTTCATTTTTTGCATGAGGCTCGATATATGTTGTCAGTCGACCTCTAAATATGTACACACAGGTTTCCTTCGTTGTTTAGTCTGATTTAAATTAGATAGTGAACTAGCCAGCAATGCATATGAAGCTACCTAACAAGCTCTTTGTCACAGTCTAAAGTTGGAGCTCTGAACTGTTTGAAACTATCGAGCTAGCTGCTAAAACTAGGGTATGGGGGACAAATGTACATTTCAAATAACACTATAAGTCGTTGGTAGGTGGAAACATGCTTGTTCTCTCAAGCGAGCTGCCCCATTAAACTTGAATTTCAGCAACTGTCATTTAGCTAGCTAACATAACGTCCATTAACTAGCAAGAAAATATATACACGTTAGCTAGTTAGCTTGCTGATTAGCAAGTTAGTTAACCAAGTGGCTGAGTTAGTCTCGAGCTTGCTTCCTTTCTCTAAACGTTAGAGCTAGCTGGATAGTTTTGAAAAGTCAACAAGATCAAATATTATATCTAGGTTATAGTAATTATGTACAATCACATCAAATTATTTTGAGGAAACAAATCCGCCTCAAGTTTTACACAGCAGAACAAATGAATGAATGTCAGACATAGACTAGATCACTAGCTTAGCCGATTTTCTGAAGTTATAGTGTTAAGATACCTGGAAGTACAGATAAGTCAAGAAAACGTGTTACCTGTTTTTGAACGCGCTGACATTGATGTCCGAGGGGATAATCCATTTTTTTCGTACAGATGATCATTTTTCTATTATTATCTAGTGCATGAATGCGGTTCTGTCTCTCTTCAAGTCTGCCCAACCAGCTAACAAAGCAGAGTCCCTTTCTACAAGTCAGGAGAAACGGATGAGACTGAGCGCACTGACAGATCCAGTTGCAGCGTACCCAATCAAATCCTTGAGGGGCGGAGCAAGAAACTGGGGGTTGTATGAAAAACACATTTTCTAAGCTATCCATTGTATGGCTAGTTTAATGAACGTGTTCTTGATTCTGTAAACCACAAACTTGTATTTATTTATTTCATGTCGATAAGGTGGCAAATTCAAGCATCCCTTGAATTATTACAGAACTATTTCAGTCTTGAATGCTGAAAACGATGCTCCTCTTTTAGATCAGTTTAGTTCTGCACAGAGCCAGACTTGGGGTGATAACATATACAGTAAAGTATACAGTTGATATATTAATAAACGTATAATTTATTTGAGGTCATTACTTACTTTAGAAGGAAGTCCAGTGCTGCAGAAGAACCTTCATTTGAAATATAATCACAATATGAATTCTGTCAAAATAATCAAACTTGAATCAATAAACTTTGTAGCCCCTGCGCAAAGAAGTAGCTGTGATGGTTGGCATTGTACAAAGCCTCAGGGAAGGTACAGAAAAGTATGAACAGGCAAAAACAAAAGACAGGTTAATCCATTTATTGCTTGATAATAAATCACAACATTAAATCTCCTTTTGTGGCGCTGTCAGCAGGAACCTGAGGAAAATACGACCGGCTCACTTCTGCTGCCTGTCTGTATTTTCACTAAGCTGGTCTGAGAGCTTTACACTGATGACTGGTGTACTTCTTCAAGGAGACCACAGTGTCTTTTGGGTTGTATAAATAATTAGATTACCTCTTTCAAAAGCCAAACATGTATTATACCACAACAATGATAAACATTTTGTAGAAGGGGACTAATTAATGAACAATGGCGGCAACATTTTGTTTTAAGAATAATAAGAAATTGTTGCTTCCATGTTAGAATTTCATTTTTATAAAGACTTTAAAAAGACTTGACATATTTGACATATTTATAAGGCCAAACTCTGTTTCTGAGATGTGGTTTAGTCAAGGCCCTGCTAATGCCCCCTCCTCTTTCTGCGGTCTACAAATAAACAAGTATCACTGCAGTCTCACCATGTGATACCCACACAAATAGCTTTTCCATTTGGACTGAGATTTAATTGACCTTCTGTCCCTTGTTATTTTCTATTTGGTCTAACTCAATTCCAACTTTTTTGAATGAAAAGGTCCTTTGTCCAACAACTGAAATCTGGGCATCATCCTATTACGTCTTGCTAAATCAGAATGTTTTCGTTCTATCTGAAGACAAACATCAATTTTTTGCTTTGTCTTCAGAAACATACACAGACACACTCCCACTGAACTCCTCCTATTGGTAAAATAGTTGGAAAACCATGCAGGGTAAAACCTGTTGCAGGCAATATGTTTTGATAGTAGACAGTATGTTGTAGGTATGTCACTGGACTAAACCCCAAGTTAAAAATGTCCTTTGTATTACTGCATTCAAATAAATGAAGGGCAACAAATAAATAAGTATGTAGATGCAACATGAAATATTAAGAGTTACTCCTGCATGGTGTCTTTGTGTTCTGGAGGGCTGTGGCATTCACACATATGTTTACAAAAACATGAGATATGCCACTCATTGGAATTGTTTTGGTCTTTATACTCTCATCTGGCAGAACAAGTACTTCATTCAGAGTTGGGAAATGTATTGGGGTTATAATCCATGAGTTGCTGCCAGTGACTGAGTCATCTGTGCTGGGAGTCAACTACACTCCAGTGAATGGTGATGGAGATACAGTTGTACACTATACTGAAACCAGCCTTCAGACACTGTAACTTTGGTTCCAAGGGGAGAAGGGACTAGTTGATCAGCTCTAAAACTGTTCAACACATCCAAGCACAAGGGACACACAAAGAAACACCATGATTGTAACTACAAGTAATAGATCACCCAGTGCATATATTTTTGGATTACTCATGTTGTGTTATTGCAGTGGACAATATACAAATTGCATTGCAAACTATTACTTAATTGACATACAAAAATATTTACATTCTGTTTTAGCTTGAGGGGAAACTGGAAGAAGCCTTTCCGAATGCAATCCATTCGAGTAACAAACAGATATGCACAAAAATATCATATGATAACAATCACAGGCTAGTCTAAACTGGCAAACTGAAATGTTAAGAGTTGAGAGAAACCTCTTCCTACTTGAGTGGGTGAGTAAGGAAAGATAACTGTCTTAACACTTGGAGCATTCTTTTATAGGTCAAGTTGAAACATTGAATGTTAGATTCTAATTGTGAGGTAAAAGTAGTGTTGCATAAAACCATCATGTGTTCTAAATGGCTAACTGAATGGAACCAATATTTTGCTATAAAGAGAATTACGCTACTTTGTACAATACTTACTGAAATTACGTCATTACCCATCACCAAAAGACAAGATATGAAATTGGCAGATACATGTCGTTTTCATACATGTTTACCACAAGACTAGTTATGAAAACAGACTGATTACAAAACAATTGTTGAGGAAACATAAATAATTTATTAGTTAAGATTCTGACTGATATTCACAGAAGTACAAAGATCAACACAATAACTACAGATGTCTTGACACTGGGTTAATCAAGCGTCAATCAGAGTTTCCTAAGATTAGAAATGTCCTTCTTTCAAGATCATGTCTGAGTGATTCAGACAGCTGCTTTACAGACTTCCTTAATTGTATACAAATTGTTTTCACATTCGGAAGTAGGCTCTTCTATGACGTCAGAAAGTGTGTCAAGAACAATTCACAGTCATTTCAAGCAACTGTCTTGAAAGACAGGAATTTTATTGTTGTAAGACAACTGATGAAAAATATAAAAAGCATGGTCATTTGAAGAACCTCTAAGGACATTTAGACTGTTATCCAACTGAAATTCCCTCTCTGCAGTTTAGGGGAAAAAACACTTGGAGCCACTTCTGAGAATGTTGGTTTACAAAAGGGCATATTAAAAGAAAAGGCATATGAAACAAAAGCAACTGTGGTGAAGTCCAGACTCATTCCTCATAAAACACTGGGCCTTCCACAGAAATACGCTGAAGAAACAAATCGGCGATTCTCAACAGGGAAGTTAGCTACGCTTTACCAATCAAGCCCTAGTTGCTGTTTACTGAATGGCAGGGAAACCACAACCACCAGTAGCCTATTTCAAATCCCTTTGCAGAGCCAGAAATGCTCTATCAGATTATTTCAGTTTAAGACTTCAACTCTGAAGAATACAGAATGAATAGTGTGTGGCATATGACATCAAGCTGCCATTATACATTTAATTGAACATAAAATATGCCAAATTAAAATGACATTTGAAGCAAACCGCCTGTTCGCCCACTATTTCCTGTGTAACAGTATTCCACCCACCGCATATGGTGTATTTTGCTATAACCTATGCTTCTGTATGTACAGTCTTGTTTCATATTCTAACAATGTTTTGGGCCTTTTCAATATTATTTCACTAATGCAAAACTAGACAATTACAAGTACAGCTCATCAACTCCTGACAGTTAGCAGGGATAAAACCTTGGGGTTCACACACTACATCCACCTTTAAAAGAATTATCCATCCAAACTCATTTCATACAATTTTCCAACAGGTTGACGCTTGGTAACAAACAGGTATTCATACCCACCAATCACTGTAGTCGTAAATGACATAATTCGTCACTTACGTCAAGGGACCATCTTAAAACTATTCTCCACTGAAAGTAAAAAATTAAGAAGGGAGCGCTAAACAACTCTCGTTCGAAAATTATGTATTTACTGCCTTTAAATCAAGCGTATCAACAAACATATCTGTGACTGAACGATCCATCATACCCTGCACGATCTTCTTAACCGGAAGTAAAGGACCCTTTGCGTTACCGCAAATGAACGTACATAATGTAGCTACTTAACCCCTACCTATAATACCACACTTGTATACGTTATTACTTAGGCCTACTATTACATTAGCCTGGTCCTAACCAGACTCTTGTACATTTCATTTGTACAGAGAGTCTGGCCTGGCTCCATTGACAAGTGTTGACTTCCTTGTAGGCGGGTACTCTGTTGAAGTTTAAAACTATTGGATCTGCCCAGAGCCACTCTGATCTGCCATAACCAATCGCTAGCGTTCGCCTTAGCCAATTCCTTCACCACTACTGTAACAGAGCTAGCTGCCGTAGCTGGAAAATCAAACTGTTCCCGAACCCCGTGGGGAGGAGGGCCACAATCATGGCCACCAACAAAACTCAGCAAAACTTGTTCTTGCTCTGGCTTTAGTTTATGGATATTCGGCAGCGTTGCCACAACGGAACGAATGGCTTCGCTCGCATCTTTCTCCGCCGCCATTATGGAACTACAACACAAACTAGCGCACGACAGCCACTCCCTCTGTTCGCTGATTGGCCGGTAGAAAATTAACCGGACATATCTGACTTACTTACCTAATGGCCAGACCTAGTATAGAAGCTAAATCAAAATTGAGCGCAAGTACGTAAGAGGGCAGAGCCAGGCTAAAAGGGAGACATTGCTACTCTAAATCCAAAACAGAGTAGGTACGTATAGGGAAACAACGGAATTAGCAAGTATTAATAAACAGGCTGAGACTTGGGCACAGATCACTATTTATTATTTTCGGTTTTTAAAAGACTATGGCTACCCAAATCTTTTTACATTATCGAAAATATCTAGCTATTTTTGTTTATTTAGTTGTGTTAGGCTATTTGAATCAAACAATGCTTTCTGTGTTGTTGGAATTGTAATTATGTTGTTGTACTTATGCATAACTAAGGCTAGCTTAGCTTACAACCCAATCATTCAATTATATATCTTCAACTTTAAAGACGATTTGACCTATTTCTGGTAAATACGTAATATCAGGGTCCTTTTTTGTGTGCAGGGTAGGATGGGTCATGCAGTGTCAGTATCTTCTGATATGCATGTACAAATATCTGGCAAACTAAGATGGCTCAAGAAAAGAGAATTAAATTGTTCTCCTTGTGGCACGTTTTGGTACAGCAACTTAATTTAGCCTACTTCTTATCTGTCTTATCTGTCATAAAAATAAAAATAAATTATACCGCAGGCATTGCTGTTGTGGGTGTAAAACTAGTCTGTTGGAATCCTATGCAAATGTTATTGATACACCTACATCCTGCCACATATCATTGTAAATAAATTACACTAATGACCCCACACAAACACTATAATTTCATGTGAAGAAATCACAAGATATATTGCTAGAAAAAACCAATGTCTACTCAAGGTTCAGTTGAGTCTCCTTTATGTGCATATAATTGAATTTGATGTTTTCATTTTTCAGTTCCTGCCCCTCTTCCCTGCGGGACGGCGTTGGGGTTCCTCATCAGGGGCTTCTACATGTACTGCTCGGCCTCGACCTTTAGCCTGCAGCACACAGTGGAGAGGTTGCTATTCTACTTAACATTTAAAATGTACAGTTATGAGCAGCTTGTCATAATAACCATGTGATTGGCAAAGAAAGGACACATATGTGGGCACAATGTGGGCACATATGCGTGTGCCAGTAATAGTACACACACAAAAAAACACTCACTGGCTGTGTGGGCTGGGCCTGAGTAGGCATCTCTGTTGATCTGCGGTCCTCTTGAGAACGGAGGTGTCGAAGACGAGCCCTCTCCAGACTTTCAGTCTGAGTCTGCAGTGTCTCTAACAAACACACACACAAATAAACTCACACTAAAGAAAATAAACAGCAAAGATAAGCACATAGTGAACACAAACAGAAGTTTCTATGCCAGTGATTTCATCCAGGCTCAGCTGCTACCGAGAAGGGCAGGATCTGGATTGGTCACTGAGGGAGTGATGGAAACATAGGCACCATCCGTTGGATTTCCTGTCAAGGTGAAAAACACACATTAAAAGGGAAAGATGACATCTATTCACACTCTGCTAAACATAAATGTAGAAGCGTGGCTCACTGTTGATAACGCAGACAGTAAAGGTGCATCTGGAGGCAAGTAGTTGACTGCAATACTCTTGTGACAGGTGGGACTGAAACATCAGCTTCAGAGAGCCCTTGTCATCACACAGATCCACTAGCTCTGAAATACACACGAACACAGACACACTGTCAATGTGAGGACCAAGAAGGATCAACAAAACTTCTATGTCAACAATCAGCTGTGCTTCCTCATATATTAAACACCCAGAGAGACTAAGCTTTGTTTCTGACATGGATTAAGCTAAGGCTGTAGTTAGATCAATTTCTAGTTTTAATTAAAGATGAAGACGAGGGAGAGCATAATAACCATTCATACACAGCTGATAGCTCTGCTGTGGCCACACCCAATGAGGTCCATTAATCTCTGTGGTAATGAGAGCAGTAATGATAGCTTCATTAATACAGGAATCTCCCTCTCAGTCTGTCTTAATTTGTGGTGAGCTGAGCATATCCCAGCAGGTGTAAGCAGAAACCCTTAGAGTGAAGCCTTGTGAAATATTTAACAGTAGCCTCCAACCCCCCACCCTTAAAAATAGTCCTAGCTCAATCTTCATCTACATCCTTTTATATCACACCAGAAATATTTACAGAGCCTGCTTTCCCTGTGCACACACATTGGATGCAGGAAAAAAATGCAGTTTAAGCGTCCTCTTAGCCCTTCCCTCCTGCATTGTACGAAATAGTCCTGGACGTTCCAATAATTCCCATGCCCATAACTCTTCGTGAATCTAAACTCCCACCTGACTCTGGAAGGCCAAGCTTTGATCTCATGTACTGGAGAAGGACAACCACACGGCAGTTGGTGCTCGCAAGAAATGTCTCATTGTCTGCACAGAAAGGTTATTATATTTTTATTTACACTGTAACATCTCTGTTAAATACAAGAAAACTCATTCTGTAGATAAGTTATTAAAGAATGACAAGATAGCAAATATTGTACAAGCCACCATAATATTATCCAATACAGTAGCGAACATTGGTCTGAACATTATTGATTTTAGACCAATAAAGTCTCAACCTTATCAACAAGACATTTAAACAAGCAAATATGTATCTCAAGACACAATATAACTTACCCCCATGTTTAATATAGAGGAACATAATAGAATTCCTTGTTTGTTTTTTTAACCAGCATGCCTGAGGTTGCTACTCTTTAAAAAAAATCCATGTCATATTGATTTTCAAACTGTTCTATCGGTTTTGATGATTCTATAGACTTTCAAATCTTCATGATGTCATAATTTCTCTTGTGATGTACATGGCAGCTGGCCTTCTTCTGCGGTTTGTTTTCATGACAACGTACATTGGGTTTGCTGTCTGTTCTGTATCTCCGCCTTCATCTTCATCTGAGCAGGATGTGGTGTTTGTTTTCATCTCACTGTGCAACTCCACTCTAAACTGTCACTGTTGATGCAGATATCTAATACTATTAAGAATTAAAAAGATGAAAGCTCATTGTATTACTGGCTCGGACTGTGACCATAAAGAGGATAATTATAATTCATATAAGAAAATACAGTTCACCAAAACTTTTATTAACCTACAACAATCACTTCAGGATAAGCTGCTTCGCTAGTCCTTTGTAACAGTACATGCTCTCCTCATTTCTCTATTTTAAAATAAAACCCATACGGCTCCCAACAACTAAGTGGAAGGCCTCATCCATCAGTCAGAATCAGGATTCAGTGAAGAAAGTAGTCCAACCACACACACCATGGAGAGCTGGCAAGGTGTTCAGAGAATACAGGGTGTCCAGTCCATAACAGTGACACAGAGCAGTAAACCAAATATATGTGCCTCATTGTACACCAAGAGCCTTGTCCAGAAAATTGGCAAAGTTCTCAGACTGTCCAGGCAAGAAGGGAGAGAGATGAGACAAATCCATGGTCCTCAGGGTCTCTGTAAGGTTGCTGGGAATTTAGAGGAGGACTGTTATAATCATGTCTAATCAGGCCTATGAAGACAGTTTGGCAATTTAATATTGGCAAATATGAGACAATATAAACAGTAAAAGCACTGACTTGCATGTACAGTAGAGGAGGTGTAAGTCCTGGTGTAGCCGTCTGGCCAGCTCTAGCTGATGGTTATCCATCAGCTTGTCATTGACAACTACCAGCAGAGGCTTGCCAAAGCCAAGGGTCTCAAGGCAGCTTCCTGCCCCTAGAAATTCATAACGATGGACTTATAGTATCTACATTTAGTCATTTTAGCTGCAACATTTTATCTCAACAAATTCTTCTGATGCAGAATAATGCTAGTAGTATTATGTAGCAATATGTCAACACTGGTGATTTTTCCGAAATAACCGATGTATTCACATTATATATCCCACATCAGGTATCAAATGTTGTTCATACCAGCATGACTGATAACCAGATCGGCTTGTGTGATGTCTTCAGCAATTGAATCTTTAAATCGAAAGGTTTCTAACGTCAGGCCTGTACAAGCTTCTGGACTTGGAAGGACGGAGCCTCGTCCAACCTGAAGAATCAAGTGCTGGTACCCACGAGCTTTCAAAGCCTAGTGAGAAATGAAGAAAGAATCTTTATGCAAGTGTCAAACTCGCCAGCTTGTCACGCCAGCGTGGGATGTTGCTCGAGTCACACCAACTACACCAATACTAGATATCGGTGACAAACTTTGGCACTCACTTGAACAGCTTCGGGAGATGTCACACTTTCAATAAGGTTATCAAAGCTCGTTGTTCCTACAGTTACAAATACTATCTTCATTATTTCAAAGTTTAACTGTCTAGAGACCATTTAAAATAATATTCTCTAGCTCCATAACATGAGTCAATGGCGTAGATTGCGTTGAAATCTGTCGTTGACTCTTTATTATGCGTTTCCGTAAAATATATTACACTGCCACCTATAGGTTGGGAGCTAAGCCTACAGTTTGTAGATGTTTCAAACGTAGACTTGCAGTCTATCGTTAAAAAAAGTTATTTTTCTTTTACCATTTCAAATGTCAGCTATCCTTCCAAAAGGAGAAACGTTCATCTCTTCTGTGATTGTTGACAACTTTAAACGTAAAAGGTAGTGTATGAGCTACCCGTGTTGTAGCAGTTGTTGACATACAACTTACAGAGCTCCAGGAATGTATAAGTGGTCATTTTTAAGTATGTGCATGACAAGTTAAGTCATTATGAAAACATGGTGACGGGTAGTTTAGAGTGAAGAAAATAGATAATAACCACAAAGACACCAAAGGGTAAGACTGAAATTATTAAGGCTCTGTTAATTCATAACTTCAGAAACAACATACTGAAATGTCACAAAAGCAAAACCAAAAGCCAGTATAAAATAAAGCGATAATTGGCTGACATTGTAATTAGAGATTTTAATAAATATGAGAAAAGCAAATTCAATAAAAATATCACAATGTTAAAGTCAGTTAAAATCACCCTGGGCCAGAATGTGATCAAACCACATTGCCATCTAAAAACAGTATTTGCATGATATAACTTGTTTTTTTTCCTGTAGTTAAAAACCACACTGCAGTAGTCTAACAACATGCATGTGTGATACTGTCTCAACATATATTATGGCTGACCTGTATCAGCTAGTAAACCACAACAGTCATGTGTTTTGAATGGTTTGATAGAATTCTGGCCTCTAGCCTCCAACCTGCATAACAGCTGTTATCACTTAAAATTAGATATCAGATGTGTTCAATTTAAATGATACAAGTAAAAAGTAGACTCAGGGATATAATGATTGAGCAGCTTCGAGGGGACGCTGCACTCCCAAGCAGACTCCAGCATTCTCAACCCCTAGATGAAAATATAAATCCATTAACAGCCCGTCTACCCCATTTCCATAAGTCTGTCTTTAGGCAATGACTAGCCGCCCCTGGATGAATGCCAGTAAGTCTGCTGATGCATGTGCTCCACAGTCCAGGTATCAAAACTCTGCTCAGGACAGGCTCAGAAGACTCCAAACCCATTGGATGTCTCATTGTGAACAGATTTCAAACAGGCCTTCAGGTGACACTGCCAGCTGAGTCGGTCAGTGTGGTGGAGCTGGAGTGGTCACTGGGGGTCAAAGGGTATCAAAGCAGGAACTGGTGGTAGAAATCCTGCAAAATGCATCTATGACAACGACATCGGAAAAGCAAGAATACAAACGTATATATTACAAAAATGACAAATATACTGTGCAAAATTCTTACAACTGCATTCAACCCTGTTTGATCCATCCATCCTTACAGACACTAAGGGAAAAAACCTATTTCAACAGTGTGTGACTGTTTATGTGTTAGTTATATTATGTAACAGAAATCTGTTTCCTGTTTTTGGACATTGTTTTATTTTCAGGATGTAGCATTTTCCTCTTCCTTTCTCTGGGATCTCCCCTCTAGATCAGTTCTCTAGTTTATTCTACCCCTACTCTGCTCTTTAAAATACTATCTTCTTTTCTCTTCGTTAGCTCCTCATTTCCACCCCTGTGCTCAGGCAGTTTGGTTCTTCACGCCACATTCTTTCTGTGATCTTATGATAACCGGTTAAACCAACATTTTCACAAAGTACCTCCACCCCCTCCTCTAGCTCTTCTCCAATAGCAGTAATTTTGTTCTCTTTGTACCAACCCTCCTTCATGCCTCTCTCTGTAGTGCATGCACAACTCCCATGCATCCATTTCCATTCTCTATAAGAAAGCTCTTCACCTTTGAGGGCCACGCCCTATTACTCATTCTTGTTAATAATGTGGGTTGTATCTTTATTCTAGGAATATCTAGCCTCCTCCCCTTACCTGAGAACGAGGTGTGGGGAGGATGGTACCCTTCCCCTCGCCTCAGTCCCTCACTGCACCACACAGGCAGTGCAGCACTGCTCCTGCTTCTCTGGCAGGGTGGCATAGTTCATCTGCCGGACAATCTCAGCGAACAGCTCATCCACCATGGTCTTGCTCTTGGCAGAAGTCTCGATGAAGGGGCAGCCCCATTCTTGGGCCAGGGCCCGGCCGTCTGACCCAGCCACCTCCCGTTCTGACTCCAGGTCCACTTTGTTCCCAACCAGGATCAGAGGCACCTTTTCAAAGCGCTTCACACGCACTATCTGGTCTCTCATTGGTCTGATGTCCTGTGGCACATGGGAGGGTTGTAAGCACATGTGTACTGTGTTAATTTTGCTGAGGGAAGCTGGACATTTGTACTCGCTTATATTAATGTGCTGCACACTATATAAAGAGCCAAACAGCATGTCAAGATCGAAGGTTCACAGTTATGACCAAGATTCTCTGTTAAGGCTATGAACCTAAATACCACCACACATTTGAACCATCACACAATCTGTAGGCCCATTCATATCCTCATATTCGTAATTCAAGGGACTACAATTTATATTTGAGTGAGCTGGTACGATAGTACGAACAGTATCTACCTGAAAAGACTGTTGATTCACGAGACTGTAGACAAGGATGAATCCCTGGCCATTCTTGATGTAGAGATCTCTCATGGAGGCAAACTGTTCTGTCCCTGCCGTGTCAAGGATCTCAAGCACGGATGGGGACGAGTCCACTTCGATCTCTTTCCGATAGAAGTCTTCAATTGTTGGGTCATATTTTTCAATGAATGTGCCCGTGACAAACTGGACGGTCAGCGCGGACTTGCCGACACCGCCGCTTCCTAACACAACCACTTTGTACTCCTTCATTAGGGTGCACGAGCTTGACCCGGGCTACTTAACTAGCTAGCTATATCCGTTGACAACATTTAGACCAACATGAATCAAGTAAACAAACCCAACACACGAACCCTCTCTGTTGATAATAATACG